>NC_056526.1:24945235-24958897 GCF_019175285.1 Sceloporus undulatus | reverse complement strand
TAGTCAAAGGGGGATGTGGCATCTCTGCTAGACAAGTCCCACTATAGTATCACTGCAGTGGAGCCAATGACATTGAGATGAGTCCAGGATGGGGTGACAACTTAATGAAGTCACCTCCAAGTTGATTTGATGTGAGGGGGAATAAGGATACTGGTTTATTGGGAATGAAAGGGTGATTAAGAGGGGCACTGTCAAGGAATCAGACATAATTGCAAGAGAACATGATATATAGCCCCCTAAGACAGTGCTTAGGGGGAAGGCCTTAAAGAAGAGGAAGGGTAAAATGAAGTGGAGTGGTGATGTGGAAATTAAATGGTGCTGGATAGATTTGTGAGCCATTATGCTTTATGCTTATATTCCTTGACAGTGCCCCTTTTAATTGCCCTCTCATTCCCAATAAACCACTGCTTTTACTTTCTTTTCCTTGAAATCAACTTGGAGGTGACTGTTATATCAGCTGAGCCTTCAGACCGCTCTCTCCAGACATAGGCAATAAATTCATTTCATTCTCTCCTTGAAGTTCAGTGTGTCATCTCCACTTTCCATTGCATGAGTTAAATATGAGAGGATGTATTTACCTGAGGCATTTTTCATTCCATAACTGTCTACCTTCACATGTTGCCAAAATTGGAAAGAAAGAACGGGTTGCTCAAACATCTTGTTTGGTCCATGTTTTCAGACAAGACTTCTGATTTCCAATTAGCACTGATTAATGCTTTGGTTTTTGCCTCTTTCCAAATTTTGAAATACCATTCTTGATGAAAAAAAACTTTGCAAATATGTATTTTAGCTTAAAATGAGTACTAACAACTTTGTGGGAAAGTAATACCATTGACAAACTGTGGCAGGCACAGACTGGAAATAGACTGATTGGGACATCTCTGGGGCCATTCATACTACCTTTTAACCCGGTTTTGAAATCGATATTGGGCCCGATTCTGTCACAATCCATGTCGAGGCTTGCACAAGGAAATGCCCCTTAGGGCTATCCAGATTTGGGCTAAAATCCGTCTTTTCTGAAAAGACCTGGGTTCCGCAAAATATGAACTTGCCCACAATCATGATCGGGGCAAATTCAGGGAGGGATCAAGGTCGGGGGGGGGCAGACGTCAGAGCATTCCCTCCCCTCATCATAGGGGAAGGGGAGGAGGAGGAGGAAAGAGCCGAAGGAAAAAGGGGAATCTGGTGGCAAAGGGTGACAGGAGGCAAAAAGGGGGTGACTGACGGGGTCAATTCAGGGCAGGTCATGGGGCCACAGCAAGCCAAGCCTCTGCTCTCCAGGAGGGACTTTTTCCCTTTGGTTTTAATTTTTTAAAATTATTCTTGGCAAAAAATGTGCATATTTTTTGCAATAGATATATAGATAGAACGTGAGCAGGAGGAAGGGTAAATTTAGGGCAGGTCAGGGGGCCGGAGCAAGCCAAGCCTCTCTTCTCCAGGAGGGACCTTTTCCCTTTAGTTTTTATTTTTTTTAAAATTATTTTTCTCTGTCTATGCGCATATTTTTTGCAATGGGTAGATCTATATTTAGATCTGGCTTCCTCAGGAGCTGTTTGCAAGAAGAGTACTTTGCAAAAACCTTTTTTTTCCTTTGGAATGAATGCTGCAATGCGAATGAATGCTACAATTCGAATGTTAATGTTTCTCTTTCCAATTAGGCAAATTGGCAAATTGTTACAGCTTTTGCTACTGTCTCAAGGAATTCAGGGGTAGGTTAGGGAAAGCAAAAAAATAAATAAATGCATCCTTTTCTGGCATTCCGAGGTGAGGAATTAATTTTGTTGTTGTTGTTGTTGTTGTTGTTATTACCTGTGTATGAGGCATTCTGGGGTGGCAAGGGAGTGGGATACAGGATACAGAGATGGCACTAGCTTGCATTTTGGGGTTGAAAATGGGGCCAAAGGCAGATCATAACCTGCACTGAAACAAACCCCCACAGCACACACACACACACACACCAGAGGTTTTTAAATTTGACAAAATGTGCACATTCTGGCGCCTGGTCCTTTAAAAAAAAAGGAGGTGTGGAAAGCACACTTCTGATGCCCCAATGAGTGCTGCAAACGTCACCTATGACCATCGTGGAACTAATTTGATTGACAGCCAGGCACCTTCACCTTAAACCCAATTTCTCCCAAGAGGGCATTCGGGTTAAAATGCCCCTGATTGGTAGTAGCACTTGCTACCGGAGGGATCCGGGGAGGGAGAGACCAAAGCTTCCCAGTTCCTTCCAGCGCAAAGGAGCCCTGGTGGCGCAGTGGTTAAATGCCTGTACTGCAGCCATTCACTCAAGACCAGAAGGTTGCGAGTTCAAGACCAGCAAAAGGGCCCAAGCTCGACTCAGGCTTGCATCCTTCCGAGGTCGCTAAAATGAGTACCCAGACGGTTGGGGGCAAATTAGCTTACTTGCTAATTAGCTTACTTGCTGTTCACCGCTATGATCTTTGGAATAGCGGTATATAAATAAAACAAATTATTAATTACAAGGTGCCAGTGAGAATGGCCTCTCTGATTAAAACTGGAGCATACAATCAGTGACTCTTCAGATAGTGTTGGACTCAGATCCCACCAGCACCAGACAGCCTTCACTGTCAAAGAAACATGCCACCAATTCCCAATACCTATATCAGAACATGACAAAGTGGTTTACTTTTCTTTTGTAACTTCTGGCTTGGGCCCAGGGTACCTGGAGGACCGCCTCTCTCCGTACAATCCGCCCCGCTTTTTCTGGAGTGTGATTCAGTGCATAGAGAAATAGTGCAAGACACAGAAGCCATGTTAGTGCGGCAGTGACTCCATTCTGTGCCTTTAAATTTTAAAATTTAAAGGAGTTATCCAAAGTACTAAACCCTATTCTCCTGGTAGAGTTCTGGACTGTTTCTTTAAACTTCAGACCAAAACTGAAAACAGATTCATGCCTCAGTGGAAGCCACCAGGTGCTGTACATTCTGATCCTCTGGAAGACATGTGCCTCAGCCAGCCAAAACTGACTGTTACCCAGAGGACATTTTCTTCAGCCACCCCTAGACTGTGGAATGACCTCTTGGAAGAGTTCATTCACTTGAGATGCTGTCTGAGTTTAAATCAGCAGCAAAGACCAGTCCCTTCCAGCAGGACTGTCCACATGGTTTTTAAATTATAGTTTTTTAAGTATTCATTGAAGAATTTTAATAGGTATGAGTCTTATATGCTCTTTTAACTGGTGTTGTGTGTTGTGTTATTTGTTGTTGTTCCCCACCTCAATCCACAAGGAGAGGTGGGAAATAAATAAGATGAGTCAAACAGGAAACAGATGAAAAACTTGCAAAAAATTTTTTATTCCACCACAGCTATCAGTATCCGTCTATACCATAACAAGAAACATAATGAAACAAAACAAATTCTAGCAAAGTTTAGCAAGCAGCAAGAAAGCCAGAAATTGTATCTGTGTACGGCTGTCCAGCCATTATGAAACAAGGAATTAAACAGACAATCACCAATAGGAATCCATAAATTTAGGGTCCCTGAGATGACATTCATCATTGCCTTTTAAATGGTTTTTGTCTCATAGCAATGAATGAAGGCGCAAATCCAACATTCTGTTCTCAAAGTCTCATCCAGCCCTTTTAGCAAATAGATAAATACTGCATGAGCCGAGAGCCTCACTTTTTAGGCAAGGATTTGGTCCAAATGCATTTCCCATATATTTGAATAAACTGGAAAATTTAATGGGATATATTGCAGATCTTAGACTTCATGTTAAGTAGAGTGATGACAGTATCTCAAATAAAGTCTTTTTCTCACATCTTTTATCCAGGGCTGCTGAGAACAACAAATTAAGCCAACCTTTTGGGAATTGCATATCTGTCATTAACATTTTAAATATATTTAAAATACATAAGTAAATTATGCAGCTGTCAAGCCATATTCAGTAGCCTCTGTTTTCTCTGGCTTCTAGCAGATTGCCACCCTAAAGTCCTTAGATGGATTCAAAAAGCCCTATTTTGGCAAAAAGAGAAAGAAGAAACTCTTTCTATGAAAAGTTGCTCATTTTGGCATATTCAGACATAGGAAAAGACTCAGATTCACTAGTGATTTGCTAGCAATGTCTAAATTAGAAAGCTATTCCAAAATGAAAGGATCCCAGCATCCTTTGGGGTGCATCCAGTTGGCAAGTTCTTGTTCTAAATATAAAAAAGAGTCTTGGGAAAGAATGTAGTTTTTGTAGGTACAGTATTAAAGGGAATTCTTGATATATGGGTAATAAGAGTAGGTTTCAGCTTTTAGTGCTGCAGATGCATTGGACTTCAACTCCCAGATGCCCTAGTTCCCAGGGCCAATGAGCAGAGATTCTGTCAGCTGAAGACCACCACCAAATTACACAACCTGCTCTAGTCTCATAATGGGATATATCCAGCATTACAGATCAATAATTTTTAAAGAAAAATGTGTGAAGCATAAAGACAACAAACAAAAAGGCTAAAGCAATGTACAGCCACAAAAATTGTGAAACAATTCAATAAGGAAAGCGCACCCATATGATAAATGTAGCAAATTTATTGTATAGCACAACTGCACATAGAGAGAAACTATTGGTTAAACATAAAATGAGAATCTTAACATAAACATGAATGAGACCATTAACTAGAATACAAAATGAGCAATGTGTAGAATTGTAATGAAGCATAAATGTAAATAAAAGATAATACAAAGCATGTTGTGAATATAAAAATTATTTTTCAAAAATTGACAGTGAACAGACAGGATTTCTCAGTAATATCTTATTCTGAAATACCTTAATCAGTAAACACCAGATTTCTTGCTGAATTTCATGTTCAAATTTCTTACTGAACTGCCAGAGTGCATAAATATGATAAAAAATAGAAATAGTAAAATTAAGAACTATGCCAGAATGAGAGGAGGTAGTCACTTGCCACTTGTGAAGAAACAACTTGTCAGGTGCTTTACAGACATGAAATATACTGTGGTTAAAAGAATCAGGATTTTGTGATCTTTAAACTTCAAATACATAAACCTGGAAACACACACACACCTCTTTAAATAGAGACCTTATTAAACAGAGACCTTGACATGGCAGTTCTCCCTTGCACTCTTCATATGTCCTTCTAAAGAACTTCTGTCCAGCCATTGTTGGGACAGAGTACTTACTTGCATCTTGCCTCAACCGAAGCTATTCATGCCAGCATGGTGTAGTGGTTTGAGTGTTGAATTCCTCAGAGTAGGGTTTGAATCTTCAGTCAACCATAGGAATTCACTGGGTGACTTTGGGCAAGTCACACTCTCTCAACCTCAGAGGAAGGCCATGACAAACCCCTTCTGAACAAATCTGGCCAAGAAAACACAAAGATAGGACCACCTTAGAGTTTCCATAAGTCAGAAATGACTTGAAGACAGACAACAACAAATGAAATAGTTAGGGAACAAAAGATGATGCCATACATACATCTTGACATACTTGGTGAGCGGGTTGTCATTGTGCATGCATATCCTGGATAGTGGTATATGGCACCTCTCATGTTAGTGTGCCAGTGAGTTCAATCAAGGTTTTAATCTAAACCAGTGGTCTTCAAACTTTTTCAGGCTACCAACCCCTTTAATCTTGGATGACAATCCTAGCGCCCCCTCCCCCGGGCATATTTTTTGGTATTTGATCTACTGTTCTACTGCAAATTCAAAACAACAAATTCCAGTCGCTGCTCCCTTTGCACCCAGTCACCTTGGGAGCAGTAATCGAGCAGCTGGCTGAGCACTGACCAGGAGTCTTCTTGCTTGTGCTGGTCTTGCAGCAAAGGCTGACACAGGCAAGAGTCTTTTTGGTCACTGTTTGACTGGCTGCTTAGTCGCTGCTCCCTTTGCATCCTGTCATCCTGGGAGCAGCAACTAAGTAGCTAGCTAAGCAGCAACTATGAAGCCTCTCACCCATGCCAGGCTTACATCAAAGGCCAGTGTGGACAAGGGCCTCTTGGTTGCTGCTCAGCCAGCTGCTCAGTTGCTACCAGGCGCAAGGGAGATGCTTTCCCGGAGAAGAAAATAGTGCAGCCGGTGCACACATAGGAGATTTACAGAGGCCACATGCTCTGGATTGGAGACTGGTGTGGACTGGGAAAGGGAGAGATTTTAACTACAGGAACTATTCCAAGAGAAAGGACTTTCCAATAATTGAGCATGTATGCTCCTTCCCCAGAAACATTATTATTATTATTATTATTATTATTATTATTATTATTATTATTATTATCATCATCATCATCATCATCATCATCATCATCATCATCATCAGTGAGACAATGATCCCAAGACTGTGAAACTCACCAGATTGTGGACTTCAAGCATCTGCTTGGACACAGTGGAACAGGACTGGCTTAGATAAGCCTTAGTTTTGATCCAGCATAATCTCTCCTGCATTCTTATTTTTAAAGTTGCTTTAAACCTGCTTTAAATTTGCCTCTGAAAGTTATTTTACCAAGAGCTTTACATATTTTAACTGCAGAATCATCCAACCAATATGACCAGGACTGTGCTGTAGTCTCCAAAATTAACATATCCCAAGCTTTGCATTGCTTCTTCTCTGTGGTGCTGTATTTTCTCCACCTCTTCTGCATTGCAGGATTTCCAACCTGGTTTTCACAAATAGTTCTGTTAGAAAGAGATTCACTTAACAGATTAAGAAGGAGAAGGGAGAGAGGCCAAGATCATTTGAATTTTTCTTATGAATGTAACACCAAGCAAACATGTCACTGTTCCGCAGCTGCCAGCTCCTACTGTTGGAAGTCATTCATCTCATCATGGGTATAGTTGGCTAAGAAATTGCAGTAGGCATATACCAGGATTTATACTACTTGGATTAAGAAAACTGTCTCCTCTACCAGTTGGATCTCTTTCAGTTTGTTCCTAGATAGGTATCAGTTAATTTTTTGTGTAGTCGAAGACTTTCACGGCTGGCATCCATAGTTTTTTTGTGGGTTTTTCAGGGTGTGTGGCCGTGTTCTGGAAGAGTTTATTCCTGACATTTCACCAGCATCTGTGGCTGTCTTGTTCAGGGAAATTATTTTTTTCTTCTTCTCTCAAACACATCAGCCAAGGTATTGTCATTATCGCAAATGGGAGACAAGGAAGATGAGGAGATGGAAGGAAACACCCATTGAAAGGTGCTGTTCAATGGCATATGCAAAACAAAATGAATACCCCACATTCACTTCTCTGCACAGTGTTAGAGAGTCAAACCACTTTTGTGCCTTTTAACAGAGTGGTCTACATAAATAGCAACCATCTGTAGAGAGATCAATTTTTTCCCCTGAGGTTAATTATTGCCTTAGAGATCACTGAAACCTTTTGCCCAGTCAAGTCATTAAAATGTCAGAACTAGAGGCCATTGCAGCTATTATCGGCTTAGCAAAATGGCTTTTTAAAACGTCACTTATATGATGAGCTGTGTGGTCTTTCTTGAATTTCACAAGGAGCCATTGTAGTTGATTGGAAAGCAGCACTGTGCTCACAGCATCTGGTGAACTTCATTTATTAACTGACCATTGCCCACCATCTATTCCCTCCCCGCCCCAGTTCCCTATCTTAAATGTCAGGAATATGAATGGCCCATGTGGGAAATGAAGCAGAGGAGGATGGGAAGGTAATGCTGAGGAGAAAAGTAATTATTGCCTCTAATAGGAAACTCAGGTGGTGAGTTCCAACAGAAATATGGTCAAATCTGAGCCCACTGATATTCAAGGGGGGCTTTAGCAAGACTGGGGAAACCCTGAGGATTGAAGAAATACAAGAGAATCTTATTTTACTTTTTACAGTACCTGTGGGAGCAACTCTCTCCCTTTTCCAAGAAAACTGAATAAGCCTATTGACAATAAAAAGTTCAATGTTGGCTGCAAATTAAAAGGTTGGGTAGAATAAATGTAAGCCCTCCTGGAAGAGGGCTGGCTGGCATTCCATACAGAGCACTCTTGTTCATGCTTTTGTAAATTCCTTTGTGATCCCTATGGGATAGGAGATGTGATTAATAAATGTAATAAACTAAACTATTAGGGATTAAGAATGCATGACAAGTGGGGATGTAAATCCTTGACTATTTCTTCCTTGCATGTGAGGATGAATAATTATAGTAGTTTTCTTCCTGCTGAGGGAGAAAATGAATATTTTATTTTGAGGGTCACAATGTGTTGGGGAAATATTGTCCTGCAGACAAGTGCACCTAGGGCTTTTGTGCACAACCCCTCCCCTTGTTTTCTATGCAGAAAACAGGATATTTATACAGGAAAGATTTTTTTTCCTGTAGCATAAAACCCATTTTGTGCACAGACAGGGGAATTTGAGCAAAAAAGCCCACATTTTTTCTCTGCAGAATAATTTCTCCACAGCATTTTGGGATGTCAAATGCCAGGGGAAAATTGTGAAAATTCATACTGGTCTATTATTCTTCCTGTTGGGGTTTCTCAGCTGTCAGGAGATAGTTTTTCAACCTAGGAGTGAGTAATAACAAATATTCTTCTCATCCCTAATGGGGTTGAAAGATCCAGTTGTTACAGTTCATACCTTTTTCTGAGCATCTTCAAACATCCCTAGAAACATTTCTGTATATATGCAAAAGTCCAATATTATGTCACATTCCAGTGGATTCAAATTACAAGAGATTCCACCTAAACTGTAAAAGCTGTTCAATAGTGGTATAGATTGCCTTGGAAGGTAGTAGACTCTCATTCTTTGGAGGTCTTTAAACAGAGATTGGATAGGCATTTTCCAGAAGTGCTGTATTTGTGTGTTCTTGTATGGAAGGGATTTGGGCTAGATAGCTCTTGTGCTACCTTATACAGTGGACCCTTGTTATACGCTGGGGTTTGGTTCCAAGATCCCCCGTGTATAACAAAATCCGTGTATGCTCAAGTCCCATTAAGTATAATGACATAGCAAAATGGTGTCCCTAATAAAAAATGGAACATCAAGGTAAATTTATACTTTTTTTGGAACATTTTCAAACCGTGTATGCTTAAATCTGTGTATAAAAAATCCGTGTATAAGAAGGGCCGACTGTAACTATGACTCCATTACGATCAAGAAAAAGAATTAAAGATGGAACTATGCAGATGTGAAAGTGGGGGCCGTGTAGGTAAGAGCAGGGTTTTTTTTAATTGGTCACCATCAGGGGCAGACATGGAAAGTAGAAAAAAGATGAGGTGAGGTGTTAGTAAGTTGTTATTGAGAGAGATACTGCATTTACTAAGAATCTCCATCTGTAAAAAATGGCATTTCTCCCACATTCCTTTGAAAAAGATAGCTTGGTTCCCAAGCTTGGTTCAGAGTGCTGATTCTGACTTACAAAGCTTTGTACAACCTGGATCCTGGTTACTTGAAAGACTATATTCTCCATGAAAGACTGCTCAGGTCTTGGGGCAGGACTTTCACTTAGTTCTGCCACCTCCAGAGGCACTTTTGGTGAGGATGTGAGAGAGGGCCTTCTTAGTGGTTGCTTCCAGGCTGTGAAACTCTCCTCCAAGGGAGGACCCCTTCCTTTCTGTTTAGTTGAGCTGTTGATAGTTGCTTGACTGCAATGGATTGTGATAGTAGATCAGTTTATTTAACGTCACAGTGCTGTGTGGACTATGGCTTAGTAGCCCAAGGCTACATTCTGAACAAGCAACAGAATTCTTATTAAAAAAATGTTGTGGCAGAAATTGAATAACAAAAGTTCTGACAGTCATACAGACTCACCAATAAGGAGCAGACACTATTTCCAAACTGTGCACATACTTCTTTTGTATTTTTTCCCAGTGTTGTGGACATTGTGTTAGCAGAACATACAAAGATGTTTGAAATATGATTCAGAATATTTTGCACATGTATAACTTAACTTGAAATCACTAGAAGCTTACAGCATTTCCCATGTGTAAGAAAACTGTTTCCTTCAACATGGCACTATCTCATTTAGATAATTTTTCTAATTTTTCCTTTTCAAAATCCAATTGAGTTTAATAGGATGATTTCAAAATGTTGACAATCTAATACATCCCATGGATTCACTTCTTTTCCAGGAGAAAGGCAAAGTGATGTAGAAACAGAGAAGAAGCAAAGGAGAAACTAAGACTGCTATCACAGTGCAGAAAAAATAGCAGTTTGACTCCACTTTAACTTCCATGACTCAATGCTATGGAATTCTGGGATCTGTAGTTTGGTGGGGCACCAGAACTCTTTGACAGGGAAGACTAAATCTCACACATCCCAGAATTCTATAGCATTGAGTCATGGGCATTAAAATGGTGTCACACTGCTTTACTTCTTCAATGTGGCAGCAGCCAAAATCATGAGTGCAGTTAGGAGAATTAAGATAGAAGAAGAAAGAGGATGGGGGCCTAAGTAAGGAAGGAGAAGACCAATTTAACCAGGATAATTGTGAGATTAAGGAGAAAGTGAATGAGTGGGAGGAAGGGGATTTGCAAAGCATGGAGAAGTTGAGTGGTCAAAGATGAGTGAAGATGAGAAGGAGGGAGGAGGAAGAAGATGAGTAGGAGTTATGGGGAGGAGAGAACGATAAAGAGTACTAGAAAAAGTAGTGAAGAAGAAAAGTGAAGAAAGTAACGGGTGGGTGGGTGAAATGAAATACATTTATCCTTTTCTCTTTTAAATCTTGATTTCTCCCCTCAGGAAATTATGCAAGTTAAGAGTAAGATAAGAAAATCCACAGAGCAGTGATTCTACAGTACTCTATTGAGCAAATCCAGAGGCACTGAATACTGAAGCAGCTCAATATTTCTCCATGGCCACTCCTTCATGCTGAACTCTGGTTCTGCAGACACCCTGCAGACTCTATAGCATCCATTCCAAAGAAGCCTACAGCAGTGAGGGAGGTCAGCAGAACATAGGGGTATTTTTTAAAATATTTCCTTTTCATTGCAGTCCTGAGATTTCTTCCCTTGCCTTAATGGCAAAGATGGGTCAAGACCTGGGATCTGGGAATAGGGAATAATATGGCTATGTGTCTCACTTTGCAGAGTACAGCTGTCCAGGAATGCTGCCAACACACACTCACACGGCTGATAAGAGAGTGCTTGGCAAAAGGAAACCACGCTGAGCTGCCAAGAAGCAGTTCCTCAAGCAACAATGCCAAACAATATCCAATAGAAAAAAACACTAGCCAATCCAAAGTTCAGGATTACAGCAATATTACCAGTCCAGTCCGAGGTCAAGAGTGCCAGAGGGTTGATCAAAGTGTCTGGTCTGAGGTCAAGGATTCAAAGGCAGTAGGTCTAGGAAGCCAGGAGTCAGATCAAGCAGCATTCACTAATGAGAACTAATAGACTCTGACAAAGAGAGCTCAGCGTCTGCCAGGGGTCTTGTATCTAGCTCCCTTATCACAGCTGCTGATTGCCCAATGATTGTTTCTCAGCAAGCCTCTTGAAACGCTAGAGGCACGCCCTTTCTGATCTTCTCTGGCTGAAGGTAGGAATCTCAATGCTCTGCTGCTCTATATCTCCCAAATCTGGCACTTCTACTGGGGCAAGGCTGGGCTGCTGAGCTCCAGGCTCCACTGGAGAAGATCCCACAGAGCTAGGGTCTGTCTGAGCCAAATCCACTGGGGCTGGGAGAGCAGAGCTAGGACCTGGCAGGGCAGAACTGGGACCTGGCACAGCCTCGGGTTTCTCCTGTACCTGAGGAGCTGAGTCCTCCTCGTCGTCCTTGTCATCCTCCTCATGGCTGGCCATGACAGCAGCTTTTTGCGTGTAGGCATCCTCCATTTGAAGGGTTGTCTGCATCTGGATTAAGCCTTGTTTAGAGATAGCAGCAGTCATGAGGAGGAAATGCAGAGGCCTGGAAGTTGTCCATCAACAGCACCTAGGCTACAAGTCATATAGATTACTTGGCCACAGTTGTCTACATTATGGGGAGATATGTTATTATGTATTCTGTTCTTTCTGAATCTGAATCTGTGCATATAAATTAGCACCCCATTGTTCCCTTGGCGATAGCCTCTAGTTTAGATGCCTTTGAAAAGGAATTAGATAAATTCATCATATTTAGAACTATCAGTTAATGAGACCTCCAATTCAGTGGATTGCTGAATACTAAGAGGCATTTAGTGTTCACTGAAGGTCTGCTAAAAGGATGGTGGCTTAAATGATGCTTTGGTGTGATCCAGCAGAGTTATTTTTGTGTTTCTATAGTAGAACCAATATTGTCCCCAATCTTGAGTTTGGAGCAAGCTATTTGTGGCTTCCCACTTTTTTGAGGTAAGGTTGGCAGTTCATGCAACCCCTGGACCTGCCACAGTTACACACCTTTTGCTTAGAATAATGATCCAACATCTGGAGACCTATACTGTTTTAAGTCAGAGAATTGTTTCTTGCAGATAGGTTCATCTTCATAGCTAGGCCTTTGTAATACTTCCCTAAGAGGTCTTTAAATTTGCATCAAGATTTCATTGTCTAATAAATGGTGCTATGAATCCCTTACCAGGTAAATGGGTCTTATATGTGGAGAAGATATGCCTACTGGAGAAATTAAGCATTCACCATAATGACTGTCCCTTTGCTATTTCTTGTTCAAAGATCTCTGTGGAAATTGTGTTCAGGGAATGTTTTGTCTGGGTTTTGAGAATATAATCTGATTCTGGTTTTAAGGACTGATTATTTTGTCATGATGTGATTTTTTTTAAATAAAAAAATTAAATAGCAAATGTATGGGTCTCTGATTAATTTATACATGATAGGTGCAGTTCATGCATTTTAGATCTGCTTTATGAATTACTTGAAGTCAGTTACCATAGTAAAAGCAATTTCAATTTTCTAATATTCCTAAAGGAGAAGAATATAATTTTAAAAAATATATTTAAATAAAAATGTCTTCAGTGCCAGAGATTTTAAAACCCCATTCAGTCTGGATCACTTTGCAACACAAATGTGAAGTCTATAAATAGCAAGTTATTACTGAGACCAGTGGGAGAGACTGGCACGTTATTTTATATTTCTGTTTCTGGATTATTGTGACAAGAGCTGTAGACATTCTATAATAATAATAATAATAATAATAATAATAATAATAATAATAATAATAATAATAATAATAATAAGTTTTATTTATATACTGCCCAATCAGAGGGGATAATAGACGGTTTCCTGCCCTCAGGCTTACAATCTAAAAGACACGACACAAAAGGAGAAGGGAATGGTGAGGGGGGGAGGGAATCAGGTCCAGTATTCTTCTCTCCCTCTGAGGCCTGGACCAAGGCAGATGGACCGGAGGGAGGGCTCTTCTTCTTCAGGCTAGCCCTGATGGAGCTGGGCCAGCCTTCTCTCTCCCTCAGAGGCCGAAAGATGACAGGGAGGGAGGAGCCTCCTTCTTCGGGCTAGCCCCTGATGGAACTGGGCCAGCCTACTCTCTCCCTCAGAGGCTGAAGGATGACAATTATGGAGAGAGGGGCCTCTTTCTTCAGGCTAGCCCCTGATGGAACTGGGCCAGCCTACTCTCTCCCTCAGAGGCCGAAAGATGACAGTTAGGGAGGGAGGAGCCTCTTTCTTCAGGCCATGAATTCTATGAATGGGTACAGTTGATGGACACCCATAAAGCTTATTCTCTCTGCCTACAAGAGGGACTAAACCAGGGAATCAGGCCCTAGAGCTGTATCTGACCTAGGGTTCTCGTCTATCCCTGAGGGCTTCCTCAGAT
>NC_056526.1:24845742-24945225 GCF_019175285.1 Sceloporus undulatus | reverse complement strand
ACTATGCCCTTTCCTGTGACACCATTATGTGGTGCATTCCCAGGATCTCTAAGGGTTCCCCCCATTCTAAGTGGCTGAAATGCCTCTCTTAAAACTTAGTATGAATTTTATGGTAAAATATAGTATTATTTTGGTTCTACCTTTTTGGTTTTGCTCCCACCCACTGGAATGCAAACCTCAATAATTTCTCTGAAATTTTAGTGGACCCTTTTACTGAGAGAAGTTTCCCACCCTTCAGCTAAACTCTCAGAACTCTCTATTCTGAAGTCTTTGCTGAGGCTTTAAATCAGGATTGGAAATTATGCTGCCCTCCAGATATCACATACCCCCAGCTGCCTTGCTTTGATAGGTACAATCTGTAGTATTTCTCTGTTGTCCCAGTTTTCAGCTACTTTTAAAATGTGTCTACACTAACAGGAAAATCCAGTTTACCTTTGGGTTACCCTGATCTGTAGCCAACATGGGCTTTTCAACACACATTTAGGTGAGTTTACTGTCCACACAGTTTTCCCTTTCAAACACATCCCGGTCCAATAAACCACAGTATGTGTAGCCACTGTGGCCACTCTGGGTTTTTCTTCTCCACCCCACTTGCATGCTAATGTACATTTTTCTGAACTCCCCTTCCCCTGCCTCACCAATGTCACTATGGAGCACAATCCACATACATTGGTAAATATCTGGGTTTTCCACTCAAAACCAGGATAAATCACAACTTTTTACCCTCCAATTAAAGCCCTGAAGTGACGAAAAGGCATGGATTTAGCCCCATTTGTCCCTTATGTCATTTGGACAGCTTTCTGTGCAGCTGCACCCTCAGTTTTTTTCTCCCCCTCCTCCCCTTTTGTGCTTAACATCAGTTGCTGCAAATTGAGTTTAAATGGCAAACATCTGCAAGTAGCTGCAGCCTCTCTAGCTTGTGTGTTCTTCCTTGTTAATAACTTTTGCCAACTTGACCACACTCTGATGTTGCTTTGCCCCATAGTCCCAGTTTTCATCTGTGAAATGTTGTAGGGTGTGATTTTTTTGGGTTGCAACTCCCAGCCTTTCATGTCATGGGCAGTGCTGGCTAGGGCTGATGGAAATTGCAGTCCATCATCATCTGAAGGGCCTTGGGAAATTTCCACTCTCTGTTTAAATAGCTGTTGATTGTATAGCTACTGCTAACCTTCCCTCCTCCTTTACCTGCCACTCTTCATGGAGATGTTGGAAGAGAATTAATAACTGGGAAAGCAGGAGAAGGCCACCTGGATCCCAGGTACTCATATGGCATTGATTGAGATGATAAAGTGGACTCTGGATTCATATTAAGTGGTTGCTAATCTCTCTTTCCCATTAAGAATCCACTACTGGAGAGAGAGCTTATTTCCTAGTGTTTTGACAGAAGATGAACAATTGCATTTGCAGAAGCAATTTGAAAGATCATAAAAGCTGTCAGCACAAAGAGAGCTCCCTATGTGTATGTTGTGTGTGTTTAAGAGACAAAGAGACAGTGCCTGTTTGTGTAGTAGTTGCCTGTCTGTTTACACTAGGGATATATCGGCTCCTGTGTGGAAATTCTGTCTTGATAGCCACATACTTTGCTTAGAGCACTGATTTTCTACAGAAAATATGTCAGCTGTTCTGCATTTCATCTGGCCCTTGTTGTGCTAGGTTATTAGCAATCTACATTCTGTTTACGTACATTCTGAATGTACATTAGCGACCTACATTCTTTTGTGCATGCATAAGTGGAATGGTACTGTCATGGGTTTTGTAGTCCTTAATGGCACATAAGCAGTGGTTTGAAATACTGCATATGCATTCTTTATTATATTTCTTTCTTTCAATCATGGCATGCCACTTTTCCAATGATATTCAAAGGGGTTTGCAATAACACCACAAAATATAAGTAATTTGAGGTAAGCAAGGAACAAATAATCCAAAGCATATAAAAATATAAATGTCTTTCTTGGACACCTAAGCCATTCTCTCTCAGCTGTACAGAATCTCCCCTCATCTCATCTGTAGAAATTACAACTAAAACTTGAAAAGTGTGGTTTGAATACTTGAAAAAGCTATACAGTTCTTTAAGCATTATTTAAAATGTCCCAGTTTCCCTCTCTTTCTCTTATATTTCCTCTTTATGTTCACCTTATTCCAATTACTGCAAACTAGGTTCAGCTCAGCAGGGGGGAAAGGATGGGAACAGCAGAGCCATGCCCTTCCCAGTAGGCTCAGGCAAAGGCAAACTGCTGCATCCTTTCTTAGCTTGCACATTTTTTCTCATTAATAACTTCTGCCATTTTAACTGCACTCTGATATTGCTTGGGCACATATATCCTGGTTTTTGTATGTCAAATGTTGAAGTGTATGTCATACAAACAATTCTCTTTCTCTTTCTGGTATCACCAGTTTTTGCTTTATGTTCCTAGTAGTTCCACGTAGCACCTGGCTTGCACCTGTTATCCTCTCCCTGTGTAGTCAGGAAGCAAATTTCAGGATGTCTGGGAATTGCTGTTTACAGGATGGAGTTGATAAATAAATGGCCAAATGTTATTCAATATATATTTTTTTTAAATAATGTAACATGAGTGAGGAGTGAGTATGGATGGATGGAGAAGAAAATTTTGCCTTTTAAGGTGAATCCAACTAATTTATACTTTTTGTGCCACTACAGAAAGACAGTTATTATTTGGTATTCACACTTCTCTGCCTTTTACAATGCAATTCTCTTTATGAGACATATATAGAAAATGTATTAGGGAAAAAGGCATACAAAATGGTGTATCCAAGAGAAACTAATATGGAAGCATATGATAATATTAGAGGTAATTGCTTGCAAGAATGCATATATTAGTGGAAGCACTACACAAAAATGCATTCTGTTAGAGAAAACTGCTTACCAAAATGCATATATTAGAAGAAATGAGCACAAAAAGCATGCACATTTATATACTTTTGAGTGTGTGTGTGTGTGTGTGTGAGAGAGAGAGAGAGAGAGAGCATGATGGAAAATTGGACAAAACTTAAGCCTGGAAGAATGAAAAGCCAGAAGAATCCCAAAACTCAGATTCATTTATCCCTAGTAGCATATTAGAATTTGCTGTGTGATGCATCATTTTGCCACATGTTGTAAAAGCATGCATTTAAACAGGGACAAATATGCAATAACTTTCAAAGCAGTAATAAGGGCTTGCAAACTAAAGTGAAAAGAAAGAGAGGGTTCAGTCTGGTACAGAATGAGAAAGGTAGGTTAAAGGGAAATGTGAATACAGGAACAAGTGGATTATGGGCTGACCAAGAATAACCTTATTCTGTAAATTTAACCAGCAAAAGGGTGGAATCCTATCACTGTAGGAAAACTGGCAGAGAGATTTTGACAGGGATCAGTTTTTAATATGAATTGGATGATGAGATGTTGGATAGTAAGCAGTAAGCAGTCAAGTGGATGGCATGATGCCAAGATGAAGGAGTTCTGAGCAGATCTTGGGGAGAAAAACTTTTTGGACTACAGTTTCCAGAATCCACAAGGTAGCATGGCCACTAAGGTAACCTTCCAAGTTTTAGATCAGTTTTAA
The DNA here is from genome assembly GCF_019175285.1 of Sceloporus undulatus. Classification (NCBI taxonomy): domain Eukaryota; kingdom Metazoa; phylum Chordata; class Lepidosauria; order Squamata; family Phrynosomatidae; genus Sceloporus; species Sceloporus undulatus. Next base: position 24,941,665 of record NC_056526.1, on the reverse strand, counting down.
TAGTGTGCCCATATTTCAGGCTTTAAGACAAAACAAATACCTTTGGGAAGATGGGCAGCCAGTACTCCCTTAAGCATACCCCCCCCCGACATTTCACAGATGAAAATAAAGCAGCAAAATGTTTTTGGCTGGCCCTAGGAATAATGTAACAGCCTCCCTCAGTAGCAGACTGTGGATATGAGAGTTTTGTATCAGAGAATGGCATTGGCTTGGCTTTAAAGTGCCATTTGATTTCCCAAGAACAGGAGAATTCTGGGTAATACATGAAGTTCACAGTTTAAAGCAGTGACATTGCTTTTTTGAGCAGTGGCATAAAGGGCCAAAAACTAGAATTACGTCTGGTTGTCTTGTGTGAGCCTGAGGACACCTATTCTGTTGCAAGAGATTTCCTGTTAACCTGAATGTATTTTCCTCTTCCTTTTTTTTTGTGAGGGTAGAAGAATAGTTTCTTTGAATACAGGTTGAGTATCCCTCATCCAAAATACTTGGGACCAAAAGTGTTTTGGATTTCAGAGTTTTTCAGGTTTTGGAATATTTGCATATATACAATGAGATATCTTAGAGATGGGACCCAAGTCTAAACATGAAATTCATTTATAAATTTCCTATGAATACATTTTATATACATAGCCTGAAAGTAATTTTATACAAATTATTTTTAACAATTTTGTGCATGAAACAAAGTCTGTGTCTACTGAATCATCAGAAAGCAAAGGTGTAATTATCTCAGCATCCCATGTGGCCAATTTTGGATTTTAGAATAATTTGGATTTCAGAACACCTATCTTGTACACCAACCTTTAAATCACTTCAGAGGTCTTGGACGTGTAGATAAAATATGTGTATGTTCTGTGCTTTCAAGTCATTTTTGACTTATGGTGGTCCTAAGGCAACCCTACTGCTGCATTTTCTTGGCAAGTTTCTTCAGAAGGGTTGGCCATTATCATCCTGAGAGATTGTGAGTTGAATTATAAACTAAAATGACTGGAATATGGTTAAAAACATACAAAAAAAAAGTCAACATTAAAACAAATGTTAAACTGTTAAAAGTATTAAAACAATTTAAAACACACACTGGAAAAAGGTAAAATGAAGTTAAAAACAGTACAGTGTAAAACAGTACAGCATCACCTTAAAAGCTCTTTCTTTTAAAACATTCATTTCTAAAGACCTGTCAGATTTTTATTTTATTTTTGAAAAACACTATTTGTCTGCTGAGAGAAGGATACAAGGAAGGAGCCTGTCTACTGAGAAGGCCCTATCTTGTGTCCCCACCAACCATCCCTATGAAGGTGGTTGGCTTGAAGAAAGGGCCTCTCCTGCAGATCACAGGGCCTGGTGTGTTTCTCATGGGGAGATAAAGGCCCCATTCTCACTGGCACTGTTGCACTAGAAGGAACTGGGAAGCTTTTATTTCTCCCTCCTTGAATCCCTCCAGAAGCAAGTGCTGACTACTAATCATGGGTATTTTATCCCAAATTCCCTCTTGGAGAAATTGGGTTTAAAATGAAGGTGCCTGCTGTCAATCAAATTTCAGTTCCACGATCATCATAGGTGATGTTTCCAGCACTCATTGGGGCATCGGAAGTGTGCTTTCCCCCTCCTTTTTTTAAAGAACCAGGCGCCATAATGCACACATTTTGTCAAATTTGTGTTTGTGTGTTGTGGGCATTTGGGTCAGTTGCAGTTTTGATCTGCCCTTGGCCCCATTTTAACCCAAACATGCAAGCTAATGCCATCTCTGCATCCTGTATCCCCCCTTGCCACCCCAGAATGCCTCATACACAGGTAATAATAATAATAATAATAATAATAATAATAATAATAATAAATTAATTCCTCACCTCGGAATGCCAGAAAAGGATGCGATGCCATGCATTCTTTGCTTTTCCTAGGCTACCTCTGAATTCCTTAGAGACAGTAGCAAAAGCATTCTGTGTATCAATTTGCCAAATTGGAAAAAGAAACATTGTAACATTCACATTGTAGCATTCATTCGCAAAAGTCTTGCAAAGTGTCCTTTGCAGCATTTCCCTTTTGCTGGAGGTGAGGAAATGAAAGGGAAAGTGAACAAGCAGCTAGCCATGTTCTATCTAATATATATCTACCTGAAGCAAAAAACATGCACATTTTTTGCCAAAAATAAATTTAAAAAATAAAAATAAAAAGGGAAAGGTCCCTGCTGGAGAGCAGAGGCTTGGCTTGCTCTGTCCCTCTGACCTGCCCTGAATTGACCCTTCCTCCTGCTCACGTTCTATCTATATATCTATTGCAAAAAACATGCACATAGAATTGACCCTGGCAGTCATCCCAATTCCTCCTTTTTGCCTCCTGTCAGATTCCCCTTTTTTGCATCCTTCCTCTGGCTCCTTCTTCCTTCTCCTCCTCCTTCGCCCCGATGAGGGGAGGGAATGCCCTGCCCACTGCCCTCCCTCTGACCTAAATCCCTCCCCTCAACTTGCCCCAATCATGACCGGGGGCAAGTTCATATTCAGCAGAACCCAGTTTTTTTCAAAAGAGACGGCTTTTGCCCCGATTGCAAATGACTACGTGTTTTGCCACGAAACTCTTGTGCATGCCTCTGATTCGCTTGTGGGTGATTCGGGGCCAATATGAACTTCACATGAAAGAATCGATTTCTGATCTGGGGTAAAGTGTAGTCTGAATGGCCCCAAAGTCTGTCAGATAGCCTGGACCTAAGCCAGATAAGGTGTTGTAGGTCATAACCAGCACATTTATTTTTAATTATTTAATAAATTAATAAATTGCGCCTGGAAACAGACTGGCAGCTGGTGGAGCTCTTGGAACAGAGGAGTTATACATTCCCTGTATCTAGCCTCCATTAACATTTATACATTTTTCCATGCTGGATAAGTTGATTCTCCCTGGAACACAAGTAAAGATTACAACTTTTCATATCTTCTGAAAGAGGTAATCAGAGACAGCCTGGAGGAAAAGGATCAGAAGAAATTCACCCACAGACATTGCCACTGTCTCTCCTCTTTCTGCTTCAGTTCAGATATCAACTTGCTGACAGTGTCCCAAATGTGGTGTAAGAGTCATAAGGATCGCACGAGCTCATTTTACACCTTGGTAACTGCTTCCTCATATTACTGGGCTCTCAAATCATCTGTACTTCATAGAGTTGCATTTGATTCTGTATTCTGTCCACTATATGGAATAATCTTGTTAGGAGAATAAGTAATAATAGTTCCAGTTCAAGTAAAGTTAGTTACATTCAAGTCCTGTTGAAAATAATATACCATGTGCACTGTAGAAAAGTCATATATGAATGTACAGATATGTCTCTAAATGCATAAGCACACCGATGTATGTACACACATATGCATATCTTATATATTTTCCTCCAAGAAGCCCACAGCTGCAAATACAGTTTCTCCCATACCTTCCAAGTAACTCTGTGTGAAGTTGTTGGGATTAACCATCCCAAGGTTACATTTTATGTCTGGACAGGTATTTTAATTCCAAACTTGCTGGTCTAATCTGTCACTCTTCTGACTACACTATATTTTGTCAATACAATATACTGTGTATTGGGGCTGTCTGTGATGGATGGCACATTTGGGTTGGTTTTGATTAATGGCAGACTCAACTATGGACCACCCCATATGAAAATCAGCTTTCAGCACTTCTTCCCTACCATCTGTCTATCCCTGGATCTTTGGATGCGGGCAAGGGAAACATTCTTAACCTAGATGTCTTTGCTGTTGTTGCTTTATGTTTGTATTTTTCTTTGTTTGTGTGGCTTTGAACATGTCCATCTTCCTTCTTTTCTATACTCTTTTGTTCCCCTGTGTTAAAGAGGCTCAGTATCATAATGTTTGCAAGCCTCTGGTGTATCTTAATGGGTCGGTGGCAGGAGAAAGACATTTCGTGAAAGCTCTTAGCGTAAACAATGCCTGGTGTCATTTGTATATGAGAACAGTAATAAATGCTGATGCTGCTTTGCAGCTTCAGGGTAAATATACCATGAAGAGATCCCAGGAACAAATCCAACTATGAAGGTGGGGAGAAGGCGGGGATTGGGGATAGAGCTTCATTCAGTGTTGCTGTGTGAGCTCCGTTAACTTTTCACATCTCTGTGAAATGAATGATGGACCCCCTGCACTCTTCAGTACGTCCTCTTTCCTGCACAGCCTGAACTCAGCATGAAAATATATACTTTGGTGTATTCCCACTTGTTTTATGTGCTGTGCAACATAATGTGAGCAAAGCCGAGCTACTGGGACTGAAATTTTCTATCCTACACTTGATTTCATTGAAATCAACAGGACCATTTTCTATCCTACACTTTGTCAGTATTGATGCCTCCAATCTGTCTGTTCCTGATTGCCATATCATTTTTGCATGTTTTCAACCAAACTTTGTTGTGGTTACACTAGAGCAATGGAATTCCCTTTCTCTGGATGTATCATTGCCCTGCACCTTTAGAGTCATAGAATCAAAGAATCATAGAGTTGGAGTCATTTTTATTCCAGCAGGTATCTAACTTGGTGGCCTAGGTAGTATTTAATATGCTGGACTTATGTGCAGGAAGTCTCCTAGCTGCTCCTTTATTTTGCGTTGTTGGTATCTTAAGGCTTGATGGTATTGTTACTGCTATGGTATTTTGCTCTTTGTGTGCACACACACACTGATGATTTTTAAATCTTGTAAGCCACTGATAGTGTTTTCATGTATAACCCAGCCCTATGATAGAAAAACCTGTGAGGTATGCCATCATTTTGCATTTTTCCAGTACTAGGTAGCAAAAAGAGGGTTTATGTAGCTCCTAATGGAAGCTGAATTTTGATTCATCTGTTGCAGTTTATGTAGGTCTGGGCTACTAGGTTAGACTTGAAGCTGAGATCTTTGGATTCCTGCATCGTATTTATCACAGAGATAAATCTTATTGTTAGTCCCCAACTACAGCAGACCCTTTGAATCAATTACATTTACCTTGAAATAGATTCGGTAGGTCTATTTGAGCTGATATTAGCCAAGAAGATTCAGGCTATAATTTTGAGGTGTTTCTCCCACCTTATCTCTGAATCTATGACCAATAGATGCCTCTGGGGTAATAGATCATGAGCATAATAACACCCACTCATTATTCCCCGATGTGTCCTACTTTACCAAGGGCAGGGCTCCATTTGTAGGGGAGTCCAGTTCAGGTTCAGCTGAAAGACAGAAAACTATCAAGAAAGTGAGATTGCTTGTCAGTAGTTATCACCTGAATGGCAGACAAAGCAGGTCAAAGACCTGGGCATAGTCTTCTATATGAAGGTGAGATGTATTGCAGTATGTATTGTGGTATATATCTATCAGTTAGGCAGGGAAAGTCAGTACTATTGGTTAGTTTTAGTCTAGTAGTTTAATTATATTTTGTAATTGTTACATTTGTTTTAGGCATATATAAAAACATGTTTGTGTGTGTGTGTGTGTGTGTGGGTGGGTGGGTGTCTTAGGACTTGCTCATCTTTGTATAAAACTGCCCATAAAAAGAAACAGTTTCCTATACTGTTTAAGAATTTTCTGTGATTTCAGTGGACCTTGATGGTTTCTTCAACACAGTCCATAGTATGGAACAGTGTAGCTGGGACTCTTTAAGGCTCTGTTCAAGCTACAGAGAACCTTTACTAATGTGAAAAGTGGGCAGGCTGCCATTAACATTAGGATTGCAACACTGTATTTATATTATTTTCTCTACCCAAGAAGCTCAGGGCAGCATTCATAGGCTTTCCTCTCATTTTCTCCTCATAACATTGGGAACTGGAATCAGCTATGTAATTTTTAATCTATGCCCAAATAGAGATTTGAACTCCGGTCTTCTCAGCCTTTTTTTCAGTGAAAACATACTCCTACAGAAGTTTGCATGGCAAGTAGGCTGGTTTTAAAAATGCAGTAGGACTTCTCCCTGAATTCCCCATGTCTTCTCATTCACACTGCATGAAGTAGCAAATCTACCTATCTGTCCAAAATCCTTACAAGCTAATCTCTTTGTTTGATCAAAAGATAACTAATCCTTCATTCTAATCTTCCTAACCTATTTTCTGCCATTGCTATATATATATTTCCCTCCAAATTTTGATTTAGCCTCCTCTCTCTTCTATCTAATCTCTCTGCTTGATCCTTCCACTCTATCCATTTCACTAATCATTCTGTGTAATATTACTAATTTAGTTAATATTGGGGTTTCCAAGCGTCTATTAGGTTGTTTCTGGAGATGCCAGACATCCCATTGCTCTTGCCCTTTCTGTGAAATTTTGATCCATACTTTTCTTTACTTGAAATGGAACACAAAATGTTGCAAGCATTTATTCCTTCTAAGCTGAGCAGCAAATAGCAACAGAGCAGAAATATTGCCACTTATAGATTGCCTAAAAAGAGGGAATGTTATCTCACACACATACAAAAGAGAACACAGGCGTGCATAAATATTGCATGTCTTCTTGCATTGTAAATTCACATTTAGAAAGAAGTTGGTATAATTTAAGTAGAAAGATGAATCATCACCATCACCACCATTATCATACTACCCACCTCTCCCCATGGATTGAGGTGGGGAACAACAACAGATCAACAAATACACATCATTAGTTAAAAACACAATATTAGTTAAAACACATATAAGTTTAAAAGAACAAACAAGTCACGTGCATATTAAAACAATCCACATTTAAAACTCACAATTTAAAAACCATCTGGATAGCCCTGCAAGAAGAGACTGGTCTTTAATGGTATTTTAAATTCAGACAGTGTATTCAGCTGTTGAATCTCTTCTGGCAGGTCATTCCACAGTCTAAGGGCAGCTCGAAAAAAAGTCCTGTGGCTGACTGTCCTGGTTGACTGGAATAAATCCCCCTTGAGGACCTAAGTGTATGGGGCAGATTATACAGGAGGATATGATCCTATAGGTAACCTGGAGCCAAATTAATACATCTGATCATAGTGGTGAGGACTCATCAGGCAATTTATGTTTCTTGCTCTTTCTGCTGCCCAAGTGCTAATTACTGATGGGTAGCTTCAATGCCCCTGATCTCTCTTAATCTTGAAACCATATTTCATGGATCTACTCTTTAAATAGTGGTGGCCATCAACAGTAACAACAAAACAAAAAGACATACTCTACCACTCCTTTAAGAACTGTGGGCTGCTTATTATAAAATAAGTTTAAGCAGTTGTTTAAGTATACCCAAATAACAGCATTTAGCAAAATAGATCTGGATTGTAGAAAGGCAGTATGGCAAATTAGACAAATTTCAGATATTCTGGCCACAGATGATCTCCTACATTTAAAAAAAAATCTTCAAAGGCAAATACATTTGGGAGAATGTTCAATCAGTCCATCACAATGTTTTCTTCCAGTAGCTCCACTGTGCAGGAATAGAGGGACCTCAAGTCTCTAGGCCAGATAAGGGACCTGGGGTTCAAGATTTGAACTACAGTGACTGTAACTTTTGCCACCATTCCATGTTTGGAGATAGTAGGATATGTAAATGTATTTTAAATACACAGGACTAAAGTGAACACTGTGCAGGTGCTTTGCAAGCTGTTGGAAAAATCTCAGCTTTTCACTTTGCTAGTGCTTTGCCAGAGGAAACTGAACTTTCCATTTTTTCATACAGGTAGATATTTTATTTATTTATTTCATTTTTATGCTGCCTTCCTTTCAAAAAGGGACCCAAGGTGGCTCTCAAGATAAAAACACGTTAAAACATTTTTTTAAAGAAACACTGAAAATTACTTAGTTAAAACAGTATAAAATTAAGATTAAAAACATACAAAAGTTAAGAAACATAATCTAAAACACATACCCCATATAAAAGCCACACTGTGATTTTAAAAAAGCCTGCCTCAATAAAAACATTTTTACTTGCCGGTGAAGTATGTATTCACACATGTACCAGTCTTCTCTCTCCCCTGTCACTTCCACATGTTCCAGTGCATGTAACTAAGAAATTGCCCTATAATGAAAGGGAAGCCTTCTTTTGGATTGATGGTATCAACTAGTTCATTCTTTGTTCTTTGGACAATATTGGTTGGGAAATTGTGCATAGACCTATGGGAGAAGGTTATAAGAGTCCTTGTAATTTTCTTCCCTGTTGTAATAATTCATCATACTGACTGAGTTTTCAGATGACAATGCATATGATCAAAGGCAAAAACCCAGAAACCTCTGACCAAAGCTCAGGAGGCCCTGCTAGGCAACTGTGGGATGCAGTAATGATGAGGGGGATAATGGCTTCTTTTGGCCTTAATAGATCTAGGCAGCATAATTTCCCCTGGTGAAAATAAGGAGGAATAAATCTTTAAAATATTGTTAAATCAATAGCTGGTGGCAAAGGGGCTGTTATGAGACCCATGGAGTCCTATTATTCCTTAAGCTGTGTGCTTAGAACTCTGGATGGGGGTCTTCTGAATATATTTCCACAGTGCTTTAAATCTCCTGTTAAAGATGTAACTATAGTCAAATGTGGGACAAGCTGGTCAGCGGTGATGCTGGATACCATTTCCTAAACAAAATATTCTAGAGTTTGAGTCTAGCTGGATACTGAGCCTTCTGGACTGGAAATAGTTTGGCAGCTCTCCTCTTTAATTCCAGTGGAATTCTAGTGTAATGGTTGATGATGGTAACTCAGAGATGGTTCACATGTACATGTACATCAGTTGACTTCTCTTTCTGGTGACTGACAATTTGATGAGTGAGTTAAGTAATAATAATAAATAAAAGATTTATTTCTAGCCCGCCCTATCACGGAGAATCCGGGTGGGTTACAACAGTAAAATGCATCAAGGTTACAATCAAATAAAAAAAATATATATCAATCCTTATGCCCACCCCCACCCCACCCCCCAATACCAATGCTGAAACAAGATTAAACAGTCATAATATAAAACAGTAGAATAATAAAAACATTTGATTAAAATTTGACGGACAATAGGCAGATGAGGAGGCGTTTGCATGGTTGTGATCATGTTCATGTCAAGTTCGTATCCATATCTCTATATCTCAGTGTACCAAAATACATTGTGTGCTACAGAGTGGTGTTAATTCTGTGCTGGTAATCCATTCGTACATATTGGTTGATTCTTGATGATGTAATTATTAAGTGAGAAACATGCAAGTACTTATGAACCAACCCCTGCGGAATTGACAGAGAAACTGTATATGCTTAATGGCAATGAGCCCTGGCCTTGAAACAGAATTAAATTGGGGTTCACAGAAAGCTCTGGCTGAGAAGAATTACTTTTTGGACTCTAATTTACAGAATCCTTCAGTCAGCATAACTCAATATATATATATATTTTCAAATTCTAGTCAGAACTCTTGTCCTTCTAATAACTCCTAGTAACTAGTTCATCATATTTGTTTGTTTTATTCATAGATTCCCATCCTACCTTTGACACCAGTTTCTAGGGCAATCTGAAGAACTGCAATTAAAAATAGCAAAACATAACAACAGGAAAGTACATGACATCATCCCAAAACCACAAAACAGTGATTAAAAGCAGCATGGGGAACAAAGACAATATTAAGTATTCAAGTTTATTCTGCATTAGCCAAACATGCTTTTGCACACAACCATAAAAACAAACCAAGGAGCCATTCAGACTACCTTTTAACCCAGTTAAAGATTCGAAATTTGCACGTGAAATTCATATTGGGCCCAATTCTGTCACAATCCATGTTGAGGCTTGCACAAGGAAAAGCCCCTTACCCCGGGGTATCCAGAATCAGGCTAAAATCCGTCTTTTCCCAAAAGACCCGGGTTCCGCAAAATATGAACTTGCCCTCGATCACAATTGGGGCAAATTCAGAGAGGGATTAGGGTCGGAGGGCGGGCAGAGGTCAGAGCATTCCCTCCCCTCATCCGAGGGGAGGGGGAGGAAGAGGGGGAGGAAGAAGAGGAGGAGGAAAGAGCAGAAGGACTGGAGGCTGGAGGCAAAAGAGGAAATCTTTTGGGCTGCAAAGGGCTGTAAGAGGGGGGGGGGGGGGGGAGTGGAGAAAGTGATGGTGGTGGAGGAGGAGGAGGAGGGAGCCCTGGGAAGAAGGGAGCCATGGAGGGCATTCTCTAACGGAGCAGGAGGAGGAGGATGAAGGAGCCAGGGCAGCTTGGGAAGGGAGGGTCGGAAGGAAAGAGGAGGAGGAGGATTGCCCAGGGAAATAGGGCTGTGGGGCTAAGCCGGGGGATGTAGGGAAATCCAGCTGCAGCAGAAGGAGCCTCTTTTATTTCTGACAGTTTATGTGCATGATTTTTTGGGTGACATGTCTGTGTGCTTGCTTGGGCTTTATTTCCTCTTGCTCCTGGATTATTATTATTATTATTATTATTATTATTATTATTATTGTGTTATATGCGGATGCTACAGTCAGAATGCCTGCGCTGCATTTCCCTTTCCCAAGTGATTCTATGGGTCAGTTGGAACTGACAGGTCACTCTCTCTCAGCCTCAGTGGACGGCAATGGCAAAGCTCCTCTAGCAGGAGGAAAAGGGTCAGGTCAGGTCAGGTCAAAGGCAGGGCACAAACGGAGCTCCCATCAGGAGCCTTCCCCCCTCCCTTTTTTTAATTTTTTCAAATTATTTTTGACAAAATATGCACATGTTTTTTGTTTTTTTCTGCTTGAGGCAGATATATAGATGGATAGAACATGGCTAGCTGCTTGTTCACTTTCCCTTCTATTTGCTGGCTTCCAGCAAAGGGGAAATGTTGCAAAGGGTTAGCCTTTTTTTCCTTTGCGAATCAATGCTATAATTTGAATGTTACATTTGTTGCTCTTGTCAATTAGGCAACTGGCAAAACGATACATGCTTTTGCTACCGTCTCTTCAGGGCTAGCTCTGAATTGCTTTTAAAAGCAAAAAAGAATGCATGGCAATCGCATCCTTTTCTGGCATTTCCGAGGTGAGGAATTTATTATTATTATTATTATTATTATTATTACATGAGTAAGAGGCATTCTGGGGTGGCAAGGAGCTGGGGATACAGGATGCATTAGCTTGCATTTGGGGGTTGAAAATGGGGCCAAGGGCAGATCATAACCTGCACTGACCCAAATGCCCACACACACACACACACACACACACGAGGTTTTAAATTTTGACGTGCAGACTTTGGGGCATTTTGTGCATGGCTCTTTAAAAAAAAGGAGGGGGGAGGACACTTCCGATGCCCCTGCAGACGTCACCTATGACGATCGCTTGATTGACAGCAGGCGCCTTCAAGTTAAACCTGATAAACCATTCGGGTTAAAGTGCCCCTCAAATCTAGTGGGCACTCGCTAACGGAGAGATTCGGGGGAGGGGCATCTGGATCTACCCAGTTCCACCCACGTTAACTGGGCCAGTGGGAATGGGGCCCAATATTATATTCAAACATAGTTAAGATAAAGTACTGTAACTGAATTGGAATAGAAAATATACAAAGTAGGTTAAAAGTTTTTCTCTTTATTAGGCTAAACTGATGTACTTGGCCATTCAATATGACACTTAATAGTTGGTTCCTGTTAATAAAAATATCAGGTTTTTTGAAGGGATAGCATGTCTAAGATGAACAGTAAAAGGGCCAAGTTATTAAGTTCTCAAATCTAAATTCGAAGAGCATTCCAGAAAAAAGTGGCATAAATTTCCCATCTTTCTGAAACCACATGGGCATTATCTATCTGTGCTGGGTGTGCTATCATATCATCCTTTGACTTCCACTGAATGCAAAGTACTGTATACTATGATTATATGATTCTATTCAGTCTGTACTTAGTTAAAAGGATCTCAAGGTCACACGGGCAAATAAGGGCTAAATAAAGGAGCAATTTTCCAAGATAAATAGTAAAGTTCTTATATAACAGAGTGGCAGTTAAACACAAGTGCAGCATTTTCTTGGAGATCAATATCAGCTAAACATCTTGCAATTTCTAGTGGGGCACTGTTATAACCTTTTGCAACCAAATAGTTCACTGAGAATCCCAAATTAGATACAAGGTGGTAAATTTTTGTAGCCCATGATTCTGGACCCATTTCTTCACATGCCATTAAAACTAAAGGGGAAACCAGCTGAAAAATTATCTTTACGTGATCCAATATTAACGGCTGCTTTCTGGGACAAAGTTTTGACTGAACAGCATGCAAACTCCATATATACTATTGCCTTGGAGGAAGATTTGGAAACTCCAAGAGCTCTTGTTAGAAATTTATGTTACACTGAGTCCAACACTGCCATATATGACTGGACCCATAATATAGTACCATACAACAGCTGGGGTAATAGCTCACTCTCATAGAGCTCAAGGAGGGACATCACAAATGTACCACCAAGCAATTTTTAAAGTTAGTGGTCTTTGCCTGGTCTATAGTATAACAGCAATGGTGCCAAGGGTGGCTTCTTGGAGGGAGAGTTCCTTCGAAAACAGTGGGGCACAGCATCATTCTTGCAACATTGCTTGGCAAGAACATGGGTTCCTCCCATGGGGCACAATGGAAACAGCTGTCTTATCCCCTTCCACACAATAATGCTCTTGGGAATAAGGCTCCATCATCATGTAGCTTTGTTCCAGTGATGTTCTTGATTTGCGTTTCAAAGTGTTTGGAGAGCACTGGCAAGTGAATTTCAGTATGTAGCAATGCATTTATGTGTGGCATTCAGGACGGAGTTGCTGTGCCTTTCATTTCTTTCTGATTTCCACAGGCAGTCTGTAAAGAGGGAGTCAATAGGGAAACAGTAGCATACATTTGCCTGCTGGGCAGGTTCAGGAACGGACAAAGTTGGCATTGCTAATGGGAGCAAGTTGAAGGTCTCTACTGGGTTGACCTGCATGGGCTAACCTAATAGGCCCAAGCAATTTATCTCTTGAGGCAGACACTTTTCGCTGGATGTTTGATAACCCCTGCTATGCACATCTCTCAGTGTCTACTCAAGGTTATGTGCTTAGCAATTCAAGGGCAGAGTCTTCTCCAAGTGAATTGTACAGGGTTGTTTTTTTTTTAGCACAGAACAGGAGAACAGAAAATATAACAATAAGATATGTGCAAGCAGGCTCTTTCATTGGAAACATTGTGAAAGTCTCTATACAGTATACTGTATTGCCAGTTGTTGTAAAAGGGGTTGGGCAGGATCAGCAACCATCCTTCTTAGTCAACTCCCAAGAGCCCTAATATCCTGGCAGTTGTTGACATTGTGTGGCTTCATTAATTCCAACTTATTGTGGTTATCATGGGGTTTTCTTGGCAAGTTTTGTTCAGAAGGGAATTTTCCTTTGCTTTCCTCTGAGTATGAGAGAGTGTGATTTGTCTAAACTCACCCTGTGGATTTCCATGGCTGAGTAGTCTTCTCATCTCCAGACTTGTAGTCCAATGCTCAGACCATATAAACCATGCAGGAACCGCCAGTAAAGCTGACCCAGAGCATGTAAGTAGCACATTAAAAATAATACTATTTGTCAGGTAATATTTTAAGTCTGATGCTGTTTTTAGTCCAATGCTGGACTTTTCAGTGTCAGAGAAATCAGAGATATAAAGAATATTCACAGAGAAAGGATGTGTGGTCAGAGGTTAAAAAAATGGGAAATTGACATTTGGACTTGTAAGTACAATGGGTCCTTGGTATCCTTGGTATCCACTGGGGTTTGGTTCCAGAATGGTTGCTGATCCTGTCCAGACCCTTTTACAACAACTGGCAATATTTTGGACTTAAAATATAAGTTGTGTTTGTGTTCTTTATGCTTTTGTATTGTACATATTTTAAATATTATTGATAGACATCATTTGGAAATTTTTGAATATAAGCAGTATATAAGTATTTGCAAATGAATAACCTTTGGGACCAGCTGCTAATATTATCCCTCTTTTAACCTAACTGGAATGCCTCCTGAAAGGTGGGTGGTGGTAGATACTGGTGAATTTATGCTCATTGTTCATATTGTATGCGAAAATTGAGGCTCATTAATTCCAATCAGTATGTAAGAGGGATGGCTGCTTTTTGGAGTAGCAAGGCTTTAGGGCTACTGTGACTGACAATGGCACGTTACAGACTGCCCTCAAGCGGCCATTCTCCCGCCGCCGCCATTAGCTGTGGCGGGAAGTCCCAGTGGTCAGACCATGAGGCTTCCGGCCAGAACGAAAAAGGAGCGCCGAAATGGTGCTCCTTTTTGGCCCCCAGAAGTGGCACCGCGAGGCGCGCACTCGTGGCATCACTTCCGCCGCACCACGTCTGGACGCACAGTGTCCATGACGTAAAAATGGCAGCGCCCATGTGGATGGGCGCTGCCATTTAAGACGCGCTTTGCGCGTGTTGGGAACGGGGCCGGTTAGGAAGGGGCAACCCTTCCTAACCCTAGGATGCACGGAGTGTGTCCTAAATGGCAGTCTGTAACCTGCCAAAGAAACAGGATGTAATAGATGGCTTTATGCATGATTTGCGTATTCTGCTGCTGTACATATATACCAGTCAAAAGGCCTATTGTTTTCATTGCTTTGAAAAGTTGCTAGGTTTAGCCTAAGGCCAATTGTATGTTTGCCAATTTGAATTACTTGAGAAGTAGATAATACAAACAGTACACAATGGAAAGGGGAAGAATGCTACCAGACAGTGCTGACCAAAAACATTTTGCAGCTTGAAATGAAAGACAAGATGGTGCCCCAGAGCTATTCTACATACAGAAGCCAACTGGACTGGCAGCTGAATCTTACTTTTAAGCCTGATGATAGGATCACATGCTGTATGCAAAATCTCAGGCAGGGGACTGGTTTAGCAGGGTCAAGATAGGCTTTTGCGGGTCACCAGGATAATTTCAGACTCACAAAATCGAGTTTTCCAATACTCCTTGCACAAGCTATTTTCTCCTTCACCTAAGGCCTTCATCCCATGACCAGATTATCCCCCAGGACATCCCCAGACTGGCCTCCAGAATAACTGGGAAGCTACCAGGCACATTGCATTCCATCTCTACCACTATCACTGTTGTTGCTTCACTTTGTGAAAGTGTGCCCATAGAGCTTTTTGCTTCCTTGGCATCTAACAGGTTCTTGACCTGATAATTCAGTGCCATCATTATCCTGATGACACATAGCTCTATTTTTTTCTCCATCACATGGAGGGGAAATGCTTAATCTGAGCCTGGCCATGTTGACTGACTGGATGAATGCTACTAAGCTAGAACACAGTCCAGCTCAGACAAAGGTATATTGTCAGATGGTTCATCCATCCAGCAGGATCAATAGTGAAGGTCAGCCTTTTTTGGAAGGGGTTGCACTCCCCTGAAAGTAGACACAGGGAGCCTGGGGTCTTCCAGATGTTTATGAATTACTGCTTCCATCATCCTTCACCACTGACCAGGCTGGAAGGGACTGAAATGAATTTAAATCCAACAATATCAGAAGGTTCACAGGTCCTACAGCTTCACCTTAAAGGACCAAGCCCATAGGTCGCAGATACTTGTAGATCCATCTTGGGCCCAAAACAGATGGGCAGGAAAGAGTGGCTTCCAGACACTTTGGGGATGGGGAGTGCAGATGACACACATGCTCCCGGAGTAGCCTAAACATGGGCAAAAAGGGAGTGCAGAAAAAAGACTCCTTGCCAGTGGCCCATTTCATAGTGGCCAGCTTTGGACTGTGGCATCTGGTCGTTTGTATCCCAGGCTGACTGGGGCTCCAGGCTGCTGGTCTGCTTCGCCCCTAAGTCTTTAGAGAGATACAAGTGTCTTTTAGGGAATGGAGTTACATTTATTAAATTTAGACTGTTATGTCAGCTGTGATCCTATCTGGACAGCTGTAGTCTGGTTTCAGTGATCTTTTCCCTGGAATCTCTTGTTTAGATTACTGTTGCAAATGTAAATTGTACTGTGTTGTAAGTGGGACCACCCAGGAGATGTCGGGAAACAACTATTAATACAAAATATGATGTAGAGAATACTCACTTGAACAAGATATTAATCATATTATTATCCGGTCTTCTCTGTTCCCAAGCCCACTTTAAAGTACTGTCTTTAACCTATAAAGCTGTCAGGCTTAGGACCACACAATTAAAAGATGTCCTCTTCCCCTGTATTCCTGCCCATGCTCAGGCTCAAGCATACATGCTGAGAAGCAGATTTCATTGGTGGAATGCCCTTCCTTAGATGTATGCCTACCATGCGGAAAAAAATGAGGTGGTCACTTCACCTGGCTAATTCCAAGAGGCAGCAGGAAGCTGTGAGAGAAGAGGAAAGTGTGCTATACTGCTTGCCTTCAGGTCTGGTGAAAGCTGCTTTCCCACCGACATGTTAAAAACAGAAGTACTTGCAAATGCAGTTGGCTTTTGCACATGGAAATGGATGGGGTTATTTTCTTGCCTCAGCAATGAAATTTCTAGGAGTGGGCAAATCTTCTGTCTGCCATGTATCCTAATTTTGTTTTGACACCAAGCAAAGATCTACATTGCATACTTCATTATTAGGTTGTATTTTTCTATGTATATAATGTTTTAGCTCTTTTATTGTTAGCTCTTTATTTTTGTCTTTCTTGTTTTGAAATTGAATATATATATTTTTTAAAAAGTTGATCTTTTTGTTGTGATTTGTTGGTATTTAAGTTGTCATGGGAAAAATTTGATATGGGATGATTAATAGACTGTGTGAATGAATGAATAGATAAAATTGATCTAGAATGTTCAACACTCGAGATATCTATTTTACTGAAGAGGAAAGTTGGACATCCAATTAGTTGAACCACTTTTAAACAACTGGGATTCAGAAATCCTTACTGATCAATTTTAAATCATCCAGAGATCCATCTTGTTCTACTTTTTGCTGGTTTAACATATTTGAATAGCCTTTTGTGGAACAACTCTACTTCCTAGGCTCTCCTGTTTGCTTCCCCTTAAATAGTTTGTGCATAGCCTTTATATTTTCCTTTTGTAGTGCTAATAAAACTATATGACACCGTTAGTCACATTTCCCCCCTCAAGCAAATGAAAAAGGGAGCTTGGAGTGGGGAGAGTGGGAGTTTTGCAGCTAAAAACAGCAGCTGCAACATGAGAAGCAGAAACATAATAAAATTATTACAATCATCAATATTTAAAGAGAGGTTAGAATTCATTTCAAGGAGGCGTGATGCTGTCATGTCCAGTAAAGGCCTTTTAAAAAATTCTGAGAGAAAATTTCTGCCCTGTAAGCAAAATTGGAGCTGCTGATTTAATGAGAGCAAAAAAGCAAAGTTAGTGAATACATACATAGGAACATAATTTTAATAGTAAATGAATGGGGTGGTTTATATAATATTTCTATAGGAGGGGAGAAATGGGAAAGTGATGTATTAAAGGTCCATCTTGAGAACAAACTAGTGACTGGTATAAAACCCCATCTAGTCATATCAAGCCATATTGAGGTGTAGGGGATCATCAAGACAAAGCAAAGCTAAGGATTGATAGGTCTTGCAATACTTTCTTAGCGGATCTGTACAATAGAACCTCTGCATTGGTGTCTATAATAATGGAAACTTAGTGCTGGAAGGGACTACAAATGGTGTGTAGTTGAAAACCCTGCCATGTGGGAACACACAACTAAAACTCTCCCAAAAGATGCCCATCCAACCTCTGTTTAAAGACCTCCAAAGATGGAGAGTCCTCGACCTCCTGAGGCAATCTATTCCACTGTTGAACAGCTGTTATAGAGATGTTTTTCCTGACGTTCAGGTTAAGCTATGATATGGTATACTTTTGAATTGGAATATGTTGTGCCTTTCTAGGCAAGCTGTATTGTTCACGCTATAATTATCTGACTATTGTGAAGCAATATGACAAGGAACAGAAATGTGAACAATATGAAAAAAGTTGACAGCCAGCATGGTGTAGTGGTTTTAGTGTTGGACTATGAATCTGGAGAGCAGGGTTTGATTCCCTGCTAGGCCATGAAACCCACTGGGTGACTTTGGACAAGCCACATGCTCCCAGCCTCATGAGAAGGCAATGGCAAACCTCCTCTGAACAAATATTGCCAAGAAAACCTCAGGATAGGTTTGCCTTAGGGTTGCCATAAGTCTGATATGACTTGACATCACATAACAAAAGCAACATGAAAAGTCAAACATTCTTATATCTCATTGGCATAGTTTTAGTGGATGTCATGTCCTGAACTGAGGTTTTGAATGGGTCCATAGATTTAACCATTTTGGGACCAACCTTACTACTTGGCAGTGTGAGACAGCTGCCTCAAAGGCAAATTTGGGCAAGAACAGGGAGATAGTGGAGCAGAACTACCTCTTTTCCCTGAAATTAAGACATGCCCATAAAATAAGCCGTAGCAGGATTTCTAAGCATTTGTGCAATATAAGCCATAACCTGAAAATAAGACATAGTGATAGGCCCAGCGCACAATGGAAGGGGGCAGGAAGGGAACAGAAAGATTGGGGCCAATGGTTCTAAAGAAAATGGAGTGCAAGAAATTCAGGATGGAATTCCGCGTTTGGAGAGTTATGACGATGTTCCAGAAGAAGATGACTTAACTATATTTGAATAAATATAGATTCTTGTACCATACTTAATAAAAATAAGACATCCTCTGAAAATAAGCCATAGTGTGTCTTCTTGAGGAAAAATAAATATAAGCCAGTGTCTTATTTTTGGGGAAACACGGTAATAGACATGTTCTCCGTGAAACTGGTCAAATCTCTGTTTTACAGTTAGCAAAATTGGAGGCTAACTGCATTCATTGTACTTGTCACCTGTCAAAGAGTTTAGATTTTGCTCCTAGAAACAATCTTGAAGCCTGTTGGTACCATTTTGTCCAATTCATTGAAAGAGAGGCACTTTCCATATGAAGCACAGCCTTTTGATCCTGCAGAGACAGGTAGAGGTTTTGCATTTGTGCTTGAAGTCATCTCCTACTTTACAAGACAGCAGTTTCCAAGGCGACCTTCACATGTTAGGAAAACATAATCAAGGAACATTAGCAGCTTATTTGATTTATTCATTTATGTAGGGCTCATAGAGGAAGGCAACTATATACAGTGCTTTCATGAATATACAAGACAAGGTCACTGGCCCCCAGAGACTTGCAGGATTGTTGTGTTGGATATATTGTGCTACATAAATCACTCTGAATGAAGAGGCTTCCAAAACAGAGAAAATGAAGATTGGGAGCTTTTGTGTGAACCAGAAACTAGTAGAAGTGGAATTCGAAAACATTTGCGTGCACCATTCATTCTCCCGTCGTGCGGCTTTCGCGTAAGCAGGAAGCTGCGTATGGGGCACCCGCCTATGACATGGGTGCACTGTACTCACACAGCAATTAGGTGTGTTGTTTCAACACAGGTGGCACTAGCTATGGTGATACTAAAGTCTAAATCCCGTTGTTAGTCCCAACTAAAGTAAGCCCATTGAATCAACAGGAACTTGGTAAGTCAACACTTATGTAAGTTCCATTGATTTAATGGGTTTTCTCTACTTGGCACTAGCAACTGAATTTAGTTCACTTCCTCATTTTTAGATTAGCCACTATTTCTTCTAGCCCTCCACTGAATTGTGCTCTTCCTGTGTTTTTAGCCTGGTTAAAGTGGTATTTGTTATTACAAGAATATTTTTATGTCTCAGAATAATCTGAAATAGAGTTGCTCTTGAGTGATAATCGCATATGACTGAAAAATATCGCTAACAGGGTAACCTCACCACCAGCAGGTGCTTCTTTTATTGTACAGTGAAATGGTATACTGGGTGTGTGTGTTTGTGTGTGTGATGATGCATTCTACTTTTGTGGCCATAAGGCTCTCCTCAAGCACTCCTCCCCAGAATTTTTGAAGTGTCTGGAAGCTTCTAGGTGTACAATTCTCAACTGGGATGAGGCGTGTCCCCAAATCTGACCTTTGTACCCAGATTACTTCAAATCAGTGGTTCTTAAGTTATCTTACATGGGGCACCAATAAGGATTTTCCCCAATGTACCAGGGCCTGGCACCATATTTTGTCCATTTACTACAACAGTTTCTTTCTTGCCTGGAAGTTCATAGCAGATCAGCTGCCAATATCTTATGGACCAACCCACTTTATGGAACACAACTTTGATTAGCACTTCTGTAAACGAAACTAAAAATGACAGTATGGTCACTTCCAGATTTATTGGGAACCAGGGACCTTTTCAGACTACAGAATTATAGCACACTGTTTCCACTTTGATTGCCATGGTTCTACTCTATGGATTCCTGGCAGTTTAGGGAGGGGTGTTTGGAATTTTTAACCAGAGAACTCTGGATGGTATCTTACCAAACTATACCCCAGGATTTTGTAGGCTTGGAGCATGACAGATAAAGTGGAATCATTATGCTACAATAAAAGGGCCACAGAAGTCAGGGTTCAGGGTGAATAGGAAATGGGGTTCTTCCTCAGATTTATGTTGCTGCCTGTGCCTATATTATATCACCGAGTCCTCCTCATGCATCTTCTGGCTGCATCTGCACTGCAGTAATAAAGCAATTTGACACCACTTTAACTGTCAACGCACAATGCTATGGAATCCTGGGATTTGTAATTCATTGTGGCACCAGAGTTCTCTGACAGAGAGGGCTAAATATCTAAAAAACCCTACAAATCTCAGAATTCCATAGCATTGAGCCATGGCAGTTAAAGCACTGTCAAATTATTTCTACAGTGCAGATGCAGCCTCTGTGATCTTTTCTTACACTCAAAATGTACTTGTATCTGAGGAAGTAGACTTAAGGCTCATGCTGCCAACTTCTTTCTTCTAGTCTCAATGGTGCTACTAGATCTCTCTACATACTGATTCTACAGACTAACAGAACTATATATTTTAATTCAGAATGTAAGTTACTGGTAGTCTCCATTTGACATTTACAGTTGGCCCTCTATATTCATGGATTCTTTATCCTCAGATTCAACCAGCCACAGCTTGAAAATATTTTAAAAAATATTTAAATTCCAAAAAGCAAGCCTTGATTTTGCTTTTTTATATGAGGGATGCCATTTCACTATGCCACTGTATTTAATAGTACTTGAACATTAATGGATTTTGGTATCCACGGGGGAGGTCCCGGAACAAAACCTCAGTGGATATCAAGGGCCCACTGAATTCATTATTTTTTGTTATTATTTAAATATGTTGGAAATCATGTCATGAAATTATAGGGATGTTTCTATTTTGCCAAGTCTGTTTCGATTCAGAGGGCACATGTCAGTACTTCAGACAGATTGTGGGGTCAGCCATTGTCAGAATAAAACTGTGGTGGCTTAACTGGTAATTGTAGCATTGTTAAGATCCATGCGCTTGAAGGCCTCATAATCCACTGCCTTGTCCAAGAGACCCTGATGAAAAGACCATTAATAAACTGGTGAGTAACACTCGCATATTCTGCAGTGAACTGAGGGCAAGCCCTTGATGGTTCTCACTTGGGTTTCATCACAGCTACTGCTGGGAAATGTTAGCAAGCATTGATAACTGATCCCCCTGGCATGGTTACTTTCAGCTCTTTCATAGTTTGTTCCTTCACAGACATCATTTCATGACCTGATGGTGACAGGTTCTCCCTGGCTTCTCAGTGGTTTCCCCCCGCTGCATAATACACCCAGTGCTGTTATTTATCTTTTCTGCCAGAGAAATTCCTCTCTCGGTGTCTGATTGTGATATGCTTTTTCCTGAAGATATCTTCCCTTTATGTTTCCAGGATCCCCTACGGTTCAGTGTTACTATCTGCATTAAATGGAAAGCCCCCTTGTGGTATGCGTAGTAGCATGTAACAAAGTGAGTGGGGCAAAACAGACATCTGGATAATTAGGAGGTCAGATAAGCTATTTCTATAGAATTAGACTGATAGGAAATTATACAGGGGCCCAGCAAATGCAAATAACAAGTATTTTGGACAGCCAGTGAGGTCTGTATGATAGCATAGCTGCCGTATTTCTTTGGTATAGAAAAAGCCAAACAATTAAAGGAGGATAGATAGAACCCTTAGGTCATACCATGAACCCACCCTAGTAATTCTTGGTGGGGGATTCTGGCATTGTAGACAGCAAACATGGTGCTAATGGTTTGGGAGTTGGACTACAACTCTGGAGACCAGGGTTTGAATTTCTGCTCAGACGTGGAAACTTACTGTGTGGCCTTGGGTAAGTCACATTCTTTCAGTCTCAGAAGAAGGCAAAGATAAATGAATTAATTTTGCCAAGAAACCCCTGTGATAGCTTTGCCTTAGGGTCAACATAAGTTGCAAGAGACTTGACGGTACACAACATCGAAGTCCAAAAAAGTAACTTTTTGAAGCCCTTGCTTAGACTGTTCATTTGTGTTCTCTCTCTCTCATTCAGGTGTCAATGATCTTTTCTATTGAAAGGGGTTGGTCTAGATTGAGAATGTTTGAATTTTATCTTGAGTGATGGTCCTCAGTCTTTGGCCCTCCAAGTGTTTTGGACTTTAACTTCCAGATACACTGGCCAGCATAACCAGTGGTGATAGACTGTTGGATCTGAAAACTGAAATATGTAGTGGATCAAAAACTGAGGACAACTGGTGTATTGCTATCACTGATAACCCTGTGATAGCTTTGCCTTAGGGTCACCTTCCATTGGAAGAGACTTGAAGGTACATAACAACAACAAAGTCCGAAAAAGTAACTTTTTGAAGCCCTGGCTTAGACTGTTCATTTGTGGTCATGGATTATTGGATCTGAAAATTGAAATACCTAGTGGATCAAAAAATGAGGACCATGGGGTATACTGCTATCACTGAATTGCACATAAATTTTGGGGTACATTTTAGGGATTTCTGCTTGGTGGAGTTTTGAGGGAAATAAATTTATTTTAAATATGCTGGTGAAGGGTTAGATATATCCCTCCTTGAGACCCACAGGAAACCTGAACTGATGTTGCTAGTCAGTTTTCACCTTGTAGTGGTAGAGTGTGTGTATGGGGTAATCTGCTTCTTAACAACAGTGATTGTCCAACTGGTAGACTAGAACCAGTGAGAAAAGAAACTCTTCATGTAGAATGGAAGAAAAAAAATAAACAATAAAACCTGAGTCTGGCCTTTCCCTTTTCTGGAAGTTTTCTGAAAGTAACTATTTTGAGGTTCTTGGTCAGAGGAATAAAAGGGTTTTGATAAGGCTAGTGAAATGTCTCAAGAGATTCTAGCTTATTTGACATTTTCATCCAATTAGTTCTATGGCTTCTCTGCTTTCAATATCATCACTTGCAGTAAATGCAGCAGCAAAGGAACAAAAATAATATGCTATGCTAAGGAGTAACATGAAAGAGGCAGCAAGGGGGAGGGAAAGGATGAAGAAATTATGAATATAGTTCTACAGTTTCCCCCAGGAGACTTCAGCTAAGATTGTGTTGATGGTTGTAACTATGCCAATATAGGCAGTGGCTGCTTTGAGGGCAGCCATAAAAATTCTGCAGGTGCAGGGATGGCAAGGGGGAAAGGCAGAAAAAAACTCTTCCTACTACTGTCTAGAGATAATGCTACTGGCCCCCAAGTCACCTGTTTCCTCAGCACTTGGCTTCTAAGTCACTTTAATAAACTGTTTGTAGTAGGTCTTTGGGTTGTTTCTAACCTTCTACATGGTACTCTCTACCAAGCTGGAAAAAAAATGAGGGAAAGGACTATGGCTCAGTGCATGGTTTGCATGGAACAGATTCCAGATTTGGTTTCTTTTGTCAAAAAGGATCAAGTAGCAGGTGATAGGAAAGACCCTGGAGAGCTGTGCCAGTTAGAGCAGGCAATTCTGGGCTAAATCGGCCTGGCATAAAAACAATGTTCCATTTTGCTATCCAGGCACCAAGTTGAAATTAGATTCAATTTTAGCATCATTCTTTCATGAGCAGGGCTGTCCCAAGACGTTTTTTGTTAGCAGTGAAGGACAAAATGGGACGTCCACATTTGCACATACAGAGACCAACCAGGCTGGCAATTCTATCTTCCTTCTATAGAGAGAGAGATTAGATGCTGTTTGTTGCCCCTTCTGTCCCTCTCCAGCATCTGCTCCCTAAGACAGCCGCTTCACTTTGCCTGATGGTAGAGCTGGCCTTGTTCACAAATCCAGATGGCAAAAAGTGGTCATAAAGAGCCCTAACGTAGAGCAGGAAGCCAGAAAAGAACAACGAGTGTAGATTTTTAATACAACCAACAGCAGAAGGTTGTCTTAATGTTCTGTTTGGAAATTATACATCCTGTTT
The DNA here is from genome assembly GCF_019175285.1 of Sceloporus undulatus. Taxonomy (NCBI): domain Eukaryota; kingdom Metazoa; phylum Chordata; class Lepidosauria; order Squamata; family Phrynosomatidae; genus Sceloporus; species Sceloporus undulatus. The sequence continues at coordinate 24,917,514 of NC_056526.1, read as the reverse complement.
GGAAAATTCATGTCTTGTTTGACCATCGTTGGAGTTTGCTAGACTAGACAAACCTTCGGTCTGATGCACCACAATTATTTTTCCATTCACATGCAAAAATGCCCTAAAATCCATTTCTGCCCTCCAATCAGATGAATGCTCAGAGTTCTCTTGTACGTGTGAGCATGTTGTTAAGCTTGCAGTGCTTAGTGTATTAAATATTCATGTTTACCTTAATATACATTACAAGGAACATTCCTATTTCATTTTTCTTTCTTCATTCTTGAAGGTGAGTCACGTTAGATTTAAATTACATTTAGGCCTTTCAAACAACTTGTCATTTCCTCTTGGTTTTTGTATGATTTCCATATCACAAAGATCATAGGGAATGTAGCTGCATCTAGGGATGAGGGCAATGACAAGAAAGTCCACAATTCAGCATATTACTGTGAGGCCATGTGTAATTTTAGGACTGGGTTTTTAATATGTCTGACTTCAGAGGTTTCTGTATGTGCACTATAGCAACTCACATGTAGGTGACTCAGAACCCTAGTACCTTCTGATCCCTATGAAGACTAGCTTAAAGATAGGAACAATTGTGTCTGACCAATTGGTGAAGACGAAAAAGAATTCCCTTGGTTTTGATAGTCTAAATGAAAATAGCATTTTCACACCTCCCAAGATTAATTGCAAGGTGCAATTTGTTGTTAATTGCCCTCAAGTCAGCCCAGACTAATGGTGACCCTGTGGATAAGACATCCCCAAGCCACCCTATCCTCTACTGCTCTGCTAGGTCCTCCAGATTCAGGCCCATGATCTCCTTGATTGAGTCCAGCCATCTGGCATATGGCCTTCTTCTCTTTCTACTGCTTTCTACCTTTCCTAGTATTACTGTCTTTTCTAATGAGTCATGCATTCTCATGATGTGGCCGAAGTATGACAGCCTCAGTTTCATCATCTTGACTTCCAGGGAAAGTTCAGGGTTGATCTCTTCCTTTATAGGAGCCCTGGTGGTGCAGTGGTTAAATGCCTGTACGGCAGCCACTCGCTCAAAACCATAAGGTTGCAAGTTCAATACTAGCCAAGGTTCAAGCTTGACCCAGGCTTGTATCCTTCCGAGGTCACTAAAATGAGTACCCAGCTTGTTGGAACAATTAGCTTACAGTGTTAAACCACTTAGATACTGCTAGTTTGGTATGAAGCTGTATTTATTCATTCATTTATTTATTTAATCAATCTGTTCTAAGGCCCATTTGTCTGCCTTTTTGGCTGTCCAAAGTATCCTCAGCACTCTTCTCCAGCATCACATCTCAAATGAGTTTATTTTCTTCCTATCCATTTTCTTCACTGTCCAGCTGTCATATCCATACACACAGATGAGGAATGCAATGGCTTGGACAATTCTAATGTTAGTATTCAGTTGTATACTGTATATACTTGACTCTATGTTGACCTCATGTATAAGTCAGGGGCAGGCTTTGGGGCCAAAATTATGGATTTTGCTATGATCTGTGTATAAGTCGAAGGTAGAACTGGAGGGCATGTAGCAAAGGATGTAAAGGATGAAGCAAAGCAAAACAAAGAACTTACAAAATTCCAGAAGACATAGCTCTTTGTTCCCACTCTTAGGGCTGGATGGATGAGAGAGTAGAGGGGGCCAGTGCTTTCAGGACAGAATATACTCTTGCTTTTCACCAGGGGATGGTTCCTTCTTTTAAATAAGACTTCAGATACAGTATGTACATTGACCCATGGATATGTCAACTCAGTGTTTTTGAATCTATTTTTGACCTAATTTCTAGACATATATATATATATATATATATACACACACACACACACACATACAGTATATTTGCTCTTTAGGATCTTATATTATGTTTTCATAGTTCCCCTTCCCATTCCTAGTCATCTTATGATTTTTTGACCGCAGTCTCTAATCTGATCAGTATTTGACCCATGGTGCAGGAAAATTTTGCCTAGTCTGGTTTCCTTATTATCTAGGGTGAATTCCTTATTATCTAGATCCTCTGTACATATTATTTTTGTGATCTTAATGTTCAGCACTAAGCCTGCTTTTGCACTTTTTTCCTTAACCGTCCTTATTAATTGTTCCAAGTCTCTGAATTAGTAGTATGGTGTTATCTGTATATCTTAGACTGTTGATGTTTCTTCTTCCTGTTTTCACTCTTCCTTCTTCTCAGTCTAAACCTGCTCTTTGTATATTTTCTGCATACAAATTGAACAAATAGAGTGATAGAATGCAGTCTTGCCAGACGCTTTGCCAATTGGGAACCATTCTGTTTCTCCATATTCTTTTCTAACTGTAGCTTCTTGTCCTACGTACAGATTCCTCACCAGGATTATCAAAAGTAGTTTCTTTAAAAGCATTCCACACTTTTTGTGATCTATGCAGTCAAAGGTTTTACTATAGTCTACATAGCACATGCTGATTTTTTTTCTGGAATTCTTTCGTGTGCTCTATTAACCATTGTATGTTAGCAATGTGTTCCCAAGTGCCTCTCCTTTTTGTGAATCCAGTTTGCACTGAATTTCTCTCTCCATATATCATAGTGGTTTCCACTGCAGAATTTTGAGCATGACTTTGCTTGTGTGGGGAAGCCATGCTATGGTTCTGTAATTGCTGTTGTCTTTTGTGTCTCCTTTTTATGTGGATGGGGATGCTTATTGATTGTTACCAGTTTGTTGGCCACTGTTTTGTTTTGCATATTTGTTGGGATATTTTACTTAATACTAGATGATTTTTTTAGGTCTGTGTGGATTGTAGCAATTCAGTAGCAATATTATCTGTTCTTTATGGTTTATTCCTCCCAATTTCTCTTAGTGCAGCTTTTTTCTTGCTTTCTAGAATTTAGGTTTCATCTTCCATCTTGCTCTCTAGAATTTGGGGTTCATTTTCATATTGTTCAAGCAACACAGTTTGAGAAATGACACATTATAGAGGCTTAGAGAGTATTTCAGAGACGATGTGCATGTTTTAAAATGTGAAAGCTAGTATCTATACAATTGGAAAAATGTATACTTTAGTAAACGGGATGGATGTATACATTAGATATAATGTATAAACAAACTTTCACATTAGGAAAAATCTATCAAATATGTGGACACATTTTCACATGGGGGAAGTATATAAAATCCTGAAACCCATACAAAACAAAGATGGGAAGAAAATGCAAAATTAGGAGAAACAGAGCAAACTGAAGCAGAGAAATGTGTAATGTTTTCTGTAGTTTTGGATCCTAACAGGTTCCAAAGAATGTACAGGTACATTCCTTTACTAAGTTCCAGACCAATATTTTAAAGCCAATATCATCTTAAAGTGTGATAGGCTTTTCCTTCCACTTGCCAGTGCATATAAAAACCCTAAAACATATTACACTATCATTTATTAAGTGAACAATAGTGCTAGGCCTAAAAAAAGATGCAAAAGTAAAAAAAAAAAAAGTAAAAATATTGGCAGAATACAACACCAAGATATGAAGTGCAGAAATACTCTGAACAGACTGAGTGTGGCTAACAAAATGTCACTGTACTGTATAATTGAAAAGCATGATATTAATGAAGCAGTCTAAAGTGAAGCACGTTCAAGTGAGGTTTGCCTGTGGATTATTTTCTTGTCAAGTCACTTCATCTCTGTTAAGTGAGGACAATTTCTTTAGTTGCACCAACTAGGAATGAATTTTTTTTCAAGTCCAAATTTGTCCCATTGCAATTTCACATCTGCTGCAAAAATTATTTTTTAAAAATCAGTATAATATTTAAATATATTTTCACACTCATTTATGTGTGATTGAAATTTTGTACATTTTTGCATATAATTCTTCTGACTATGTGCATGTTTTCAAATATTCCCCCCCCCCGAATATGTGCCTTTTAAAACACAAATTCCCCAACATATCCTCTATTTTTTTAATCAGAGAACTATAATTCTAACCATTACAAAATTTGGTAAGATATCTAAGTACGTATATATCTGGTGGTAAAAGATCTACTTCTCTATTTTTTCCCCTTTTTACTAGAGACCTGTACCACCAGGTACAAATGCTTGGAAATCTTGCAAAATTTTGCAATGACATATACCTCTACATTTGGGTATACTAAGTGGCCCTTACTTTCAATTGTCAGCAATTGAGTCAGTTTTAATTTTAAATTAATTTGGCTATGGCTGCAGTTCTGTTTATGTGTTGAAAAAATTGTACTCATAAATTAAGTCAGCTGTTATAAAGTTACATTCATATTAAGTGGTGTACACAATGAACAGTAGCTATCTCTTTTGGCAGCAAGGCAAATCTATGGCAGAAAAATGAAGCTAATGTGAAATGGATTATTCTTACTGCAACTGCATAAGAAAGTGTTCCCTCTCTTTTGCTTTCTAGATGTGCAGAAGCACTCAGAATTAGAGAGGGTCTTCACAGAGCTCTGTTTCTATGAACCTTGTGAATCTCTAGAGAGCAGCATAATTGTTATAAATCCTCAAATACTGGGAAGAGGTCAGCTTTATAAGCACCAGCTGTGTAAGAGGTGATTAAAATGTATTGATTAGCACCCAAGCTCTCTGTCAATAGACTTGTGGTTATTATCAAAGCTCTCAATAAAATATATGGTTGTAAAGCATTATGGGCAAGATAAACACAATGATATTGCTAAATAGCAGTTGCAAAACAACTTTTAAAAAAAAAATTCCCATTTTGTTTCACCTCATTAGATATTAGCAAGCCATAGAAACATCCAATTTTGAGAAGCGTTTTGGATTATGGGGACCTGTTCTGTTATGTTTTGCTGAGAGTTGCCATCCAAGACACCAGGCTGGGAAAGGCAATAGTCTATATTCTGTCTTGATACATCTCCAGTCTTGGAGTGGGGATATCTGGTCTTTATTGGTACCTTAAACAGGTGATGGGATAAGGGAAAGGAGGGCTTGGAGGTGTCTTTGCAAAAGTGAACAATCATAGAATCTCCATGTGTACCTTTTGAGTGCTTTGGAATGTAATCAGAGATATAGAGAAGGATTCACCTGGCTGAATGAGACTACGTGTGAAAGGAATCTAGGAGTCCAAGTAGACCAGATGCGGCAGCTAAAAAGGCCAATTTTAGGCTGCATCAATAAAAGTATAGTGTCTAGATCAACGGAAGTAATATTGCCTCTCTGTTCTGCTCTGGTCAGTTCCCACCTGGAATATTGTGTCCAGTTCTGGGAACCACAATTCAGAAAGGACATTGAGAAACTGGAGCATGTCCAATGGAGGGTGACTAAAATGGTGAAGGGTCTGGAAACCATGTTCTATGAAGAACGACTTAGGAAGCTATGGATATTTAGCCTGGAGAAGAGAAGGTTAAGAGGTGATATGATAGCCCTGTTTAAATATTTGAAGGGATGTCATATTGAGGAGGGAGCAAGCTTGTTTTCTGCTGCTCCAGAGAAAAGGACCCAAAACAATGGATGCAAGATACAGGAAAAGAGATTCCACCTCAACATTAGGAAGAACTTCCTGGCAGTAAGGGCTGTTCGACAGTGGAACACACTCCCTCGGAGTGTGGTGGAGTCTCCCTCCTTGGAGGTCTTTAAGCAAAGGCTGGATGGCCATCTGTTGCGGATGCTTTGATTGAGAGTTCCTGCATGGCCCTTGCGGTCTCTTCCAACTCTATGATTCTATGGCCTGTTACAGACAGGCCAAAATAAAGCTGCTTCAAGTCACTTTGGAGGTATGGTATTTCAATGATGCATGAGTTCTAAGAGTCCAAAAGCCACACCAAAGCTGCACTCCAGTCTTTAGGACTGGAACGTGGCTTTGGTGCGGCTTTTGGACTTTTGGACGCATGCATCATTGAAATACCATACCTCCAAAGTGACCTGAAGCAGCCTTATTTTGGCCTGTCTGTAACAGGCCCATGATTCCAGCTACAAACAATGGCTGGGGAAAAGAAGTCACTCCAGGAAGATGTTTAAAGCAAGACACAGCCCTTTCAGTCTTCCTTCCTGTGTGATTTAAAAAAAAAAAAAAAAGGGGGGGGGGCTTTAAGAAACCAGAAATGGATTGGGGCCACTTTTAGTTCCTTATTTTCTTTTTTCCTTCTTTTGGCTGCTGTAGCCCACAACAGATCTCACCGGTGGAAAATTTGCTCCAGAAACATGTCTTTCTCTGCTCTGCTGTTTACACTATTTCTCTTTTGACGGAGCCTGCTCTGCCTTTAGCCTTCAGAGGAAGCAGGTGGAGTACAGGTGGCTTAAGGATCAGGTGTAGTTTGGATCTCAGGGGAGGAGGAATGCACTCACACATGATGTATTATCAGTCAGATGACACCAATACCACAGAAAACTAGCCCAAGAGACTTTGCCTTGGAAATTTAGCTCTGTTGGAGCTTTACTGAGTATTCTCTGGATTCTCATCCAGCTAGAATTCACAAATTTTTGGGTTGGAGATATAAGTAATCTAGAGCAATATTAGTGTGTGTATCTCTCTCTCTCTCTCTCTCTCTCTCTCTCTCTCTCTCTCTCATCTATCTATCAATTATCTATCCGTCAATTATCTATCTATCATCCATCTACACATCATAGAATAAAATTAGAATATATACTTCAGCACATATCTAGAAGTGAGCCAACATGGTGTAGTGGTTTAAGCATTGAGCTATGACTCTATACCTGTTTCCCTGGTAGTAAGTCTTCATGCATAAAGTGAACCTTAATTCAACATAAACAGTTATAGGATTGCATTGCACACATTGCAAACAACCCCCCCTTTTCTGATTTTCAGCTTGTTGAATAGGGCAAATGGCCTCTTTTTCTTCATCTGTGTGGTGTCTAACTTCATTTTAATGATGAAGTGCAGCATTTTCTCTCCCCTACCCACACCCTGGCTTCTGCCAGAAAAGGAAAACAACAATTAGTCTTCAACTCAGCTAGCACTAAAAGAAAGGCCTCCATCTTAGCTGAGGGGCTGGTAGATGCTGGACCGCTGAAAGCAAGGCAAGTGACTTTCACTGAGAAGAGCATTAGCTGCTTTCTGTCCTAAAAAAAGGAAGGAAGTATGCAGTGAGTGCCCAGCACAGAAAGCAATGACAAGAGACAGAAGAAGCAATCATTTTTCCTCAAGGCTTTCTGCAGGACAGAAAGAGTGGGGTGACAAGGAAGGTTAGTCAAACAGCTAACCTACTTATTTCCCCCCTCCAGGAACCAGAATTAGTTCCTCTGGCAGATGAAATGCTGCTCTTAACCTTACCTTCTCATCCTAGCAAGCATTTTCCTTAATCCTTAACACTTGAAGCTTACAATTGACAAGAGCATTTGTCTTTCTTCTGAGCTCTCCTTTCAAGTACAGGGGAATGTAATAAGCACAGGGCTTCATCTAGTATTTCCAGAAATGCAGCCATGGATGAGTGTGTGTGTTACTGCTGACTCCCTTTAGGGCCTTTGTCACACTCCTTGGGGTTCTGAACAGCTTGTGCATCAATGGTGTCCTCTGTGGCATCTCTCTGCCCCATAGGACATTGTCCTAAGTGCCCCCAGAATGGGAGAAAATGACACTGTGCCAGTGTCACAAGAAACCAAAGGGTGGGGTGGATACAGGAACGAAGTGCAATTTGTTGTTGTGTACCTTCAAGTCCTTCCTGAGTTATGTCAACCCTAAGGCAAACCTAGCACAGGGATTTCTTAGTGAGATTTATTCTGAAGGGCCTTCCTGTGAGGCTAAGAGGATGCGACTTACCCAGGGTCACCTAGCGGGCTTTCATGGCGGAGTAGGGATTTGAACCCTGTGTTATCTAAATTGCTCCCAAATTGACTTTGATAGGGGAAATAATGAATTAGCTCAAGGGAGCAACAAGAAGGTCTTTGGTAACTTTAAAAAGTGGGGAACTTTTACCTTTTTTTGTTAAAGCCAAGTCCAAACACTAGATCTCCAGAGTGCAAGATTCAAATGTAATTCTATTGATATAGCAAAGGGGTTATAACATTCACACAAAAGCACTCAGTCACACTTATGGTAGTTTATCACATGGGGAAAATTGGAGGTTTAAAAGGGTCAGAACCTGCGGTTATCCAGAGTATTAGGCACAATTGCGCAAATGGTTCTATCACAACGTTGCATACAAACCACTTAGAATCCAACAAGAAATTGACATGAACCAGGAAATAAGCATTTCCAGGAAAATATCAGAAATTCATTTCCATTTCATTCACAAAATTGCTTTTTTTGTGTGTGCAATTGTTGTAGTGTGAAAGCTACGTGCAGTTTAGTCACAGGATTATCCTTGGTTTTGGGTTTGTTGCCAGATTTCCCATGGTTCTTTAGGATGAGTTTACTTCCAGTGCCACGGAATAAGTAAAATAAGTACCCACCCTTCTTCATAGCCAGAGCTCTTAAAACAAACAGCTGATTCAAGGGCATAGAGAGAGAGAGAGGAGAGTGAATGAATGCTTGTCTCAGAATGCTTGTCTGAGTCCTGGCACACTCCTCTTTCTCTCTGTGTGTGAAAACCATTTGCACAAATGTGCAAATGATTTTCACATGTAACTCATAATTGTGAGTTAATAATAGTTCTTACCATTTTAAACTTCCAGTTTTTCTCCAACAGGTAACAAAATAAAGGTTGATTAAACTGGATAGAGAAATTGCAGATTGGGGTAATATTTACTTGACTCTCAGCATTCCAAATTAGAGGGAAGATGGATTTAGATTGTTACCTGGAAAGTGTGGGTGGCTAGTAATCTGAAGAGCCTAGATGAGATTATTATTAACCTTTATTTATGAAGCGCTGTAAATTTACACAGTGCTGTACATGCAATCTTTTCAGTTAGACCGTTCCCTGCCCTCAGGCTTACAATCTAAAAAGACATGACACAGAAGGAGAAGGGAGTGGTGGAGGGAAAGGGTAAGAGGTCCAGCAGTTCTTCTCTACCTCCGAGGCCTGGACCAAGGCAGATGGACTGGAGGGAGGGCTTGGCTTCAAAATGGAAGGTTAATCTTCATCCAGGGAAAATACATACTCTCAAGTAGGATAATACATATACAATACATAGCAATACAGGAAATGGTTTGATAAACAGGCAACAAAAGAACATCAGATAGTAAGCGACAATTATGCAATGCCTGGGAAGGCTTCTCTGAACAGGATGGTTTTCAACTCCGTTTTGAAGCTAGTTAAAGAAGTGATGGCTCTTGCTTGTGGGGGAAGAAGGTTCCAGGAGTGAGGGGCAGCAAGTGAAAAGGGGCGAGTCCTGGATGGGGCAGAGGAAATCCTGGGCTGAGACAGCAGACCTTGACTACCAGAACGGAGGGCCTTGGTGGGAAGGTGAGGAGAAAGAAGGTCTGATAAGTAAGGAGGGGTCAGTCCATGGAGGGCTTTAAATGTCGACAGCAGGAGCTTATACTGAATGTGGAAGGGGAGAGGGAGCCAGTGAAGGGATGCCAACACAGGAGAGATGTGGTCAGAGCGGTGGGTGGAAGTGATAATGCGTGCAGCTGAATGCTGGACAGAGATTAAAGGACGGAGGTGAGAAAGCAGAAGCCCAGCCAGGAGGACGTTACAGTAATCAAGTTGTGAGATCACTAGGGCATGGACCAGGATCTTGGCAGTAGAGGCGGAGAGATATGGTCGGATTTTGGCAATATTGTACAAAAAGAATCTACAAGCCTTGGCTGTGGTCTGGATCTGAGGGATACACGACAGAGAAGAGTCAAAGATAAAACCAAGACTGCGGGGTTGCTGGACTGGTTGAATAGAAATGTTGTCCACAGAGACAGAAAAAGAGTGTTGAAGGGTGGGCTTAGGGGGAAAGACAAGAAGCTCCGTCTTGGACATGTTGAGCTTCAAACACCGATGGCGCATCCACTGCGAGACAGCTGTGAGGCAGGACGAGACTTGCTGTTGAAGCATTGGAGAAAGGTCAGGGGCGGAAAGATACAGCTGGGTGTCATCGGCATAGAGATGGTAGGAAAAACCAAAAGAGCTAATGAGTTTTCCTAAGGACAGTGTCTAGAGAGAAAACAGAAGGGGACCCAGAACAGAGCCCTGGGGAACTCCAACAGATAAGGGAACAGGAGAAGAAGTCTGACCCCCTGCAACTACTGCAAAAGATCTGCCAGACAAGTAAGATCTAAACCAGTCAAGAACAGAATCTGAGAACCTAAGGTCAGAAAGTATATCCACTAGAAGACAGTGATCAACAGTGTCAAAGGCTGCAGACAAATCGAGAAGGATGAGAACAGAGTAGAGGCCGTTAGCCTTGGCCTGTAAAAGGTCATTGGAGATCTTAGTGAGAGCTGTCTCTGTAGAATGCCTTGGGCGGAAACCAGACTGAAAGGGATCAAGGATGGAGTTGGTTTCAAGAAACTCAAGACAGCGCGAATAAACAACCCGTTCCAAAACCTTAGAAAGAAAGGGGAGTAGAGAAATCAGATGATAGCTAGACAAAGAGGAGGGGTCAAGAGAAGGTTTTTTCAGAATTGGGGAAATGAGAGCATGTTTGAAGTCTGACGGGAAGGAGCCTGTAGAGAGAGAGAGATTGAAGATATGGAGAAGCGAGGGCAGAAAGGAGGGAGCTATAGAGATTAGAAGAGGAGTAGGAATTGGATCAAGAGGACAGGTTGCAGGTTTGGAAGAGTTCAGGAGTGTAGAGAGTTCATCCAAAGAGGCAGGAGGAAACACAGAAAATTTTTTAGGCGAGGGCGATAGAAGATTAAGAGCAGAAGAAGAATCGGGAGGGACTATCTCAGAGCGAATAGTGGTAATCTTAGAGATGAAATAATTAGCAAAGTCATTAGGAGAGAATGATGAAGAGACAGGAGGAGAGGGAGGTTTAAGCAACGAGTTGAAGATGGAAAAAACGCTGCGGGCGCCTCTCATTGGTGGAGATCAATGATTTGTAATAATTCTGTTTTGCTATAGACAGGGCGTGTGAGAAGGAAGAAAAAACAAATTTGAAATGGATAAAATCAGCCCACTCTTTGGACTTTCTCCAAAGACGTTCGGCCGCTCTAGAGCAGGACCGGAGAAACTTAATGTTGGGGGTAAGCCAGGGCTGAGGTCTAGTCTTGGAGGAAGACGTGCGTACAGAGACAGGGGCAAAATGGTCAAGAGTCGAAGAAAGAGTGGAGTTAAATAAAGACATTGCTGAATCAGCAGAATCCCCGAGATTTAGGGAAGAGAGAGATGAATCCAGGGTCATACCAAGATGGTTAGAGTCAACAGATTGAAGATCACAAAAATGGCGTTGAATAGTATGGAGAGGAGGAGGAGTATAAGTAAGAGCAAAGGAGATTAAGTGATGATCAGATAGTGGAAAATCAAGAGCCAGGTAGTCAGAAATGGCGCAGTTTGCAGCAAGAACTAAGTCAAGACAGTGACCAAGAGAATGAGTTGAAGAGTTGGAATGTGGTTGGAGGCCAAAAGAAGCTAGCAGAGAGTTAAAGCAAGATGTTGTAGGGTTATTGGAATCGTCAACGTGGATATTAAAGTCGCCTAGGATCAGAGTGGGGACTGAATCTGAAAGAAAGAAAGTCAGCCATGATTCGAAGTCTGAGAGGAACTGGGTGGCAGAACCAGGAGGGCGATAGATGACTGCAACCCGGAGTTGTAGAGGAGAAAAGAGTCTAATAGGATGAAACTCAAAGGAAGATAAATGATAGCTGGGGGGAAAAGATAGAACTTGGTACTGGCAGGAGTTAGATAGCAAGATACCAACCCCTCCTCCTCGACCCTCAGGATGGCTTGTGTGCGTGAAGGAGAGACCACCAAAAGAAAGGGCAGTGGAGGTTGCAGTATCATGGGCTGGGAGCCAGGTTTCGGTGAGAGCGAGGAGGTTAAAGGATTTAGAGAGAAAGAGGTCATGAATTGCTGTTGCTTTAGGGGCAGCAGAGCGGCAGTTCCAGAGGGAACAGAGGAAGGGAAGCAGGGAGACAGGGAGAGGCCGGATGGGGATCAGGTTAGGAGAAATGTGGCGAGCCATGGGAAGGATGGGGTTCACAGAGAAAAGAAAGCGGTGTAGCTGGCTTTACAATTAAAGATCAAAAACAATAACAACAATAATAACGAAAACAATAATAATGTTGCCAGCTCAGGCCTTCTTTCAGCATGGAATTTGATATCAAAGTTCAATCAGAGGCAAAGGGGACTATTGGACTGGCAACACCTGTTCTCCAGAGTCATAATCCAACACTTAAACCATGAGATGACACTGGACTGAAGTGCAATTAGGGTAGGACAAACTTTATCCCACACATTAAAAAGTTCCAAAAGAATGAAAAGGTAGATTGGAAGTTAGGTTCTGAATTTGTAGATATATGGTAGTTAAGCCGGTTTCTTTTTTTTTATCTTTTTCTTTTTGGCAAATAATGTTTAAAGGAGGAAAAAGAAGTTAGATTGGCTGTTAGTAAGTAAAGGTATGTGGTAGAAAGTCAGAGTAAGTGAGGGAAGGTTAAGGAGGGGGAAGACAGTTCATGTTGGAATGAAGGATAAAAGCTAGTAAGGAGAAAAGAGAGTCTGTGAATGATTGAAGTGGGGCTGAGGGAGGAGAATAAGAGGAATTAAGTAAGAGGAATTGAGTAGGGGAAGGAAGAGTGAAGAAAGAAGGTGTTGAAGTTAGAGAAGATCAAGGAAGAATAATTGATAGAAACAAAAGTAGAAGCTTTGAAGGCTAGAAGATTCTTTGGGGAATGACTGAACATTATATGCCTGATTTATTATTTTGTATGGAGGTATGTATGAATATATGTTATTTTGTATGTCTGTTTAATATGTATGTTTTTCTTAATCTAATAAAAATTATTAAAACAAAACAAAACAAAAGAATGAAAAGAATAGGGTGAGGGGACTAGTAATCTGGAGAACAGGCAATAATTTGCCTTTTCTCACCACCACACTTTTGCCAGCTGTGGCAAGGATCAAAACAATGTTGCAGTTAGATACTGTTAGACACTAGACCCCAAGGTCTTATGCGATGGCAGACTTGAGATGACACAGATTGAGTCTCCCTTATCCAACAATCCGAAATGCTCCAAAATCCAAACTTTTTAAAGGGTGGCTATGATAGTGATGTCTTTGCTTTCTCATGGTTCAGTGTACACAAACTTTGTTTCATGAACAAAATTATTTAAAAATATTATAAAATTACCTCCAGTCTATGTGTATAAGGTGTTGTTGTTGTTGTTGTTGTTGCTGTTGTTGTGTGTCTTCAAGTCACTTCCAACTTACTGTGACCCTAAGATGAACCTGTCATACAGTTTTCTTGGCAAGATTTGTTCAGAGGTTTGCCATTGCCTTCCCCTGAGACTAAAAGTGTGCGACTTGTCCAAGGTCACCTGGGTTTTATGGGCAAGCTGGGAATCGAAGCCTGGTCTCTAGAGTCATAGTGCAACATTCAAACCATTACACCATACTGGCTTTCATATAAGTTGTTATGAAACAAAAATGAATTCCATGTTTAGTTGGGTCCCATCTCCAAGATATCTCATTATGTATATGCATATATTCCAAAATTCCAAATAGTTCTGGTCCCATGCATTTCAGATAAGAGATACTCAGCCTGTAATGTATCTGACTTCAGTTACATTGAGATATGTCAAAACAGCTCTTCTGTATTTGCTGGTTTTCCTGCTCCTTCTTGCTGAGTGGGGTCTGGACTTCAAATTATCCTGAAGACACAGTGGGCATAACTGCTTGAGCTACTAGTGAACTAGTTTATCTTACCCACTCCTACTCTTGAAGTACTTAATGTCATGAACAGGGGTGTGAAAATCACTTAGTTTAAAGTAATCTGAATACCACTTAGATTTTCTTTACATCCTTCTTTTGTATCAAGTTACAAGACTTTGCGGGGGAGGTGGTTGCATGGAAATTATGCTCACCCAACATGTATATTTAGCCAGTGAAATGCTGGGCTGTATTAACAAGAGTTTAGTGTCCAGACTGAAGGAAGTAATGGTCCATTCTGTTCAGCTTTAGTAAGACATTTTCTGGAATACTGTGCCCAGTTCTGGACACTACAGTTCAAAAAGGATATTGACAAGCTGGAACTTGTCCTGAGGATGATCTAAATGGTAAAATATCTGGAAACCAAGCACTGTGAGGAAAGGTTTAGGGAGCTGGGCATGTTTAGCTTGGAGAAGACTGAGAAGTGATTTAGACATCTTTAAATATTTGAAAGGATGTCATGTAGAAGATGGACTAAGCTTGTTTTCTGCTACTCCAGAGCAGAGCATGACATGAATCAATGGATTCAGATTACAAAAAAAGAGATTTCACCTAAACATTACAAAGACCTTACTCCATCTTCTCTTTAGCAGTGGAACAAACTGTGTTAGAGATTCATGGACTTTCCTTCTTTGAATGTATTACTTCACAAGTTTCTTCTTAAAGGTGACAGTGGTGCTTTCTGCACCGGCATTTGGGACGTCCGGAGGACGTCCCATTTTAAAAAAGGGGCGTCTCTTTTAGACGCCCCTGGGCCTAGTACGGACTCCGTCTGTACAAGATGGCGCCGGCCCTTCTACATGGCCGGTGCCATCTTTGCGTATTGGACGCTGAGCATCCGTACGCGTCGCGTCGCTTGTGACGTAGCGAGTGCGCCCCTGGCGCCTTGCTACGTCGCAAACGCGACGGAAAAAGAAGCTCCATTTTGGAGCTTCTTTTTCGGTCCGCGCGGGAGTCGGGCCGTGTGAAGGCTCCGGCTCCCCTGCGGACCTACTGGCGGCGGCGGCAGAGCGCCGCAAAGCGGAGGTATGTACCCCACCAATGAGTAAGTTCAGCAATTTTCTTCCCCCTATGAGAAAACCACCAATTTTCTGAATCTATTTACAGCTCTGGCAAAATTTGCATGTTGTCGTTTTGTACTCAAAATAGCATTATTTGCATGGCAGAAAACTTTTCAATATAGAAACAGAAAGTGCTGTTTTCTGTGTAGATCAACCATTTGAATATATTCTGCAAGATAAATCCTCAATTGCAGTATTTAAAGTGCAGAAGACAGCCTTTTTCTGCAGGAATCACTATTTCTGTATTTAAATATTATTTTTCGTGCAGAAAGTCCTGTTTTCTGTGCAAAACAACCACATATGAATTTTTCACAGAATAAATCCTGAACTGCAAAAATTCTCATCAGTACAGGACTCTTCTTGTCAAGGTTTATCAGCACTTAACATGTTGTTTTAAAATCATTTTGTGAATATTTTTGAATACTCTTTTCATCCTTATTCGATGGCCATCTTTTGGAAGTGTTTTGCTACATATTCCTGCATGGCAGAGGGCTGGGCTATATGGTGTTTGTGGTCCCTTCCAGCTTTTAAGGTTGCATAGGTGCAGTCCAGACCAGTGCTTTGACTGACCTGGCCATGTCCTAGGGCTGTGCGGGGGTGGAGCAACTGCACACCCTGCAACCCTAGTATGTGGCGGCGGTGTAATCATGGCGGCCTCCGGTCCACATGGGGGGCTGCCATGATAACATCATGCATGCACCACGTCCCAACGGCGCAGTGTGTGCATGATGTCTCCATGCTGCCCCAGGGCACTTACGGCAGCCTGGCTGCGGCGGGGAAAGGAGCTCCAAAACAGAGCTCCTTTTGGGTGCATGCATCGTTCCCGCAGTAACCAAACGGCTGTGGGAACGATGCCAGACCCCTTTCTTCCATGGCTCTGGCTCCTGGGGTGTCTAGGGGTATGAAGCCCCAAGGACACCCCTTTTCTGCGCCACGGAGAAGCGGCATTTTGCCGCTTCTCTGTGGTCTGGAAAAACTCCAGATTGGGGCCTCAGGGCTACTGGTGAGTCTGCCCTGCTTCAACCAGGAGCTAAATGGGGCGCTACAGACCCACCCCTTTGAGGCAGTCTGTACCATGCCAAAGTTTTATGATTCTGTTTAAGCATTTTATTTAACATATGCATTTTTTGCCACTGACCAAAATTTGTTTCTACATTGTTATTCAATTGTAGGCATTCAAGGCAGTCCCATTTGAAAATGTGCCCATCATTTTGTGTGTGCTATACTTGATTTCTCTGAAATGCCCCATAAACCTTGCAATGATACAAATTCTCAAGGTGAGGTGTATTTTTTCTCAAGAGACTTGAGAGGTATGAAAACATTACAGTCAAGACTATAAATCCAGTGGATTTCTTTTCCATCCCTAGCCACATCATGAGATTCTGAGTTTTCTGCTCCTTATCAGTGACTACTGGAATTAAGGAGCTGCAGAATTTCCTGATGCTATGAATGGCTGTGTAATGTAACAACGTATTCATTCCTGCAAACAGGCAAAGCTACATCACTTGAAGAAGGTGCCCTCAGTACAGCCCAATCATGCATGATGAACAGTAGCAAAGGCTATCTTTATATTATCAATTACCCACAACAGCAACTGTGCAAAGCATGGTATTTATTGATTTATGTATCTCTTCAAGGGGAAATGTGGAAAGAGTCACCTTACCATCTCATAACTATCTCAGCAGCTTTTGATTTGTTTCTTATTTACACTGGTCCTCAAGCAGGATCACTGTTCTCTTTGACTGCATCTACACAGCAGAATTAATGCGCTTAGTCATTGCTTTATCTGCAGTGTTTGACACTGCTTTAACTTCCATGGGCCCATCCCATGGGATTCTAGGAATTGTAGTTTCTTGTGGCACCAGATTTCTCTGCCAGAGAATATCTCACAAAACTACATGGATGAGTCAAAAACACAGGAGCTCAAGCCCATATTAGTCACCGGACAGCAACGTGTGTGCACCCATGTCAGTGTGCCTGCAGTTGCGCACCACCATTGGCCAATATGTGATGGGATAATGGAATGGGCTCACTGTATACTAAAGGAAACCCAAATCAATCATTCAGAAAGGTTTTCTGCTGACCAGCCTTCTGTAACCCAGAGCTCCCAAGATACATTGAATTACAAATCCCATCATTCCCAGCCAGCAATGGTTGTGCTAGCCGGGGCAGATAGGAATTGAAGCTCACAGGCTGACGAAAGCTTTCCTAAGCCCTTTATCAATATTTTGCAGTGGGTAATTGCATTACAGAAATATGCGCCAAAAGACAACCATTACAGTAGAACAGATACACTCTCTTAAGTTTTGGATTTGCAGGGAGGTGAGATGGAGTCACACAGGTTCTTAATTTAATTCCATCAAATGCCCATTACTCCTAGCCAGACTGGGTGGTACATCAAGGGATAAAGCATCTGGTTTTGTGTTTGAAAGGTTGTGAGTTCAAATTCTGTTTGGGAGTTTTATGTCTTTATGGTGAAAGTATTTTCTTTCTTGGTGTATTACAAACAGAGGGAAAGATGGGGAAAGAGGGGGGAAAATCCAAATCCTCTCTTGCAGTTAGTCTTATCAGCCCAAAACATGCTGCCAGGGACTCAAACCTTTCAACAGCTCTTTGTACTCAGGAAGCAAAACATAATAAATTGAAGTCTGATTTTGCAGAAATGTTGCATCCAAAAGAAGAGCTTTACTACATATGAAGTAGAGGGATATACTTTGAACCATCTATCCTTTCATTTATGAATTTTTCCTCACGACCCATTTCCTTTTCCCTGTAATCCTCCAGTTATCATCTTTTGTTTTGATTTTTTAAAAGTGAAAAGATCTTTTCTACCTCAGTCAATAGAACAAGAAGCCTTATGTCTGTCTCTCTATATTTTCAGCATTAACATTTTTGCATTTTTGGCTAGGTCTGCTATTAAATTTGCAGAAGAAAAGCCATTAATTAGCTCATTTTCATGCCAGTGTCAATATGTTTCTTATTACTGTCATGGGGCATTGGTTGGTTACCCTCAGGTCGTAATTTTCACGAAAGCCTGGTAAACAAGGTTACTGGCTGTCTCCTTGTAGAAAGATTGGGAATTTGACTCTTATTGGGGTGCTCATTTTAAAAGATTTATCAATCAGAGTTTTCTCCAAGTTATATGTTCAACAGTTATTGAACTGTAAAGTTTGGAGTTCACGATATTGCAAGCTCCTTCAATCGTATCCTACTCTGCATGACATTAATTAACTGATATTGCAGTTAATTATTCTGAGGATGCTCTTATCAATTACATTGTTGTTTATTGTCAAAGTGTTTTAATCTTATTGAGTTTTGAAGGTATTCTAGATATATATGCTATTTATGTCAAGTTGCAGGTTTTTTATTATACTTATTTGTTTTGTATGCAAATGGCCTATGGTAAGGAGTAATAAACTACTACTACTTTCTCCTAGTCCAATGCTGAAAACACTACACCATGCTCAGCCATGAAAACCCACTTTTGGTTAATGATTGAGGCAAGTTATAGGAAATCTTTCACTATTTCAGTGTCTTTGTTACACACTTTAATATTATATAAATCTGTAGAGTCAGCATGATGTAGTGGTTTGAATGTTGGAGTTGGACTCTGGAAGACCAGGGTTAAAATCCCTGCTCAACCATGGAAACCCAATAGGTGATCTTGGGTACGTCACACTCTCCCAGCCTAAGAGGAAGGCAATGACAACCCCCCTCTGAAAACATTATGAAGAGAAAACATTGTGAGAAGTTTGCTTTAGGGTCACCATAAGCCAGAAATGTCCTGAAGGCTCGTCGCAACAACAACAACAAATGATTCGTAGGCATTAATTCTTAGATTTGAGCTTATTTTTAAATAGAACTCATAAAAAAACAGGCTCTAAAAGAAGTGTGTTAAGAACAGAGGGATGTTGCCTTCTTGTTTTCCGATTCCCCCATTGGCTTTGGCTAATCTAAATGAAGAAATTATCATGACCAAGTTCCACCAGTGTACTTCTGTAGGATCCCACTATTTTCTCTGGAAAATATTTTCTCCAGAATTATCAGTCCCCTGCAACCCTGTCTGCATCATAATGACTTGCTCAAGAAGAGAAGGAAACCTACTGGAACAGAGTGGGAGTGGGAATGGAACAAAGTTCTTAATTGTATTAGCATTGGATAGCAGAATATACTGTTGGATCAGGGTCTCTGTGGTTATCATGTTAACCCTATCATTTTGGAGCACTCAGATCAGCTTGTGCATGAATACAACACAAAAATGGTTTAAATTAATACTCATTTTAAATAAATGAACAACAAAAATTCCAACAGTGGAGTCAAATTTCACCATGTTGAATTAGTATTTTTGGTCCAAAACATGCAGCAGAAATAATTCATTTTGAGACCACTTTAACCGCCCTGGTTCAGTGCTAGTGAATTATGGGAACTGTAGTTTTGTGAGGCATTTACCTTTCTCTTTCAGAGAGCTATTGTTGCTTTATTGCCACAATAAACTACAATTCCCAATATTCCCTGCACTGAGCAAGGGCAGTTAAAGTGGCCTCAAACTGGGTTATTTCTGTAGAGTGTTTTGGACCTCTCTCTCAAATCCTGTAGGAAGACAACAGCTCTTACTGATAAATTAAATATCCGTTTTTACCATTGTTCTTGTTGCTATTAAGAAAAACACACACACACACAATAGAGATTATGCAATTGAACCCACCTATAAAAAGGACACATCTCAAGATGCTATGAAGTTATTGTTAAAAGTCCAATATGTTTTGGTCTGATAATATTTCAAGTCCTGTTGAGGAGCTATAAGAAAATAAGAACAAAACATAATTAAACATAATTATTCTAGATATAGAATAATTCAAATAATTATAGACTGCCTTATAGCCTTTATATGATCAAAGAAAAGTATGTGCAGAAATTTCCGATGAACGTCTCCAATACACTGGCAACTGAAAATATATGAGTGGCAGGCTGTGAATTTTATTCTATTGACGTATTATATGTTGTTATTCTTAAGACCTTTAAAGGGCACTCACATCTGGAAGTGACTATGCCTAAAAGAACAAAGGGAGTTATTTTTAAAACCCATATCTTTTATTTGAAGGTGTAGAGGAAATTGTAGGTCCTCACTCAGGCAATGGTGGGAGTTTCAATTTAAATCCATTCCATGTTTTTTTTCCAGCAAAAACTTACCATACCATCATTTGTACAGTACATATCCTTGCTAAGTTGAAAGTCTAAAACCTAGATTTCAGAGCATTTATAATGAATGCCAAATTTAATGTTATCCTTAGAATGTTCTCATTTATAAAAATTAATGAGCCCACCCTGACTTCACCTCCAAATATCACATATATTATCAATAAAGATCAACCAGACTATTAATTATTTTAAAAAACCATAGACCTCCTGGACCAGTTATAGTATCTTCAAACTTATCCATATATAAGTTGGTCACCCTGTAGGTGCCACCTTGGTGCCATTAAAACCTAATAGCAACTATTTCAACTAACAGTATTTTAATTTGTCAGGAGGCCATTGTATACGAGTAATATTCAATCTGAGTTAGAATTGTTTCAGGTAAAGAAGCAAGGAGGCTGAGAATGAAGAATATTTCCCCCTTGTCCAATGCATGGTGTATGATGGCTAGGGAATCTTCTTGAAGTAAGATATCATGCATCCACAGTGACCAGAATGTCCTTCCTGCCATTTTTATTGGTGCTATTTGCTAACAAAATCAGAAGAGTCTAGTACATCTCCATTATTCATCCATTACATCTCTGCTAGGTGCTGAAGAGAATGTAAACTATTCTCTTATTACTGTTGTTGTTGTTCTTGGTGCCATTAAAACGTTTTAAAAGCACCCTTCATCCATATGCAGACCAGGGAAGTGTACAAATATAGATGGATCAGTAAAACAATTAAGACAATGCAACCTCAAAAGATGTCATCAAAACAAAAAAAACTAGCAAAACCAAACAGACTGAATTAGCATCAGAATGCAAAAAGCTTTTTCACTGTTCCAAAATGATTGCAGTCTTGGTACCAGACACATCTGCATGGGAAGAGTGTTCCATAATTATGTGCCACAAGTTGGAAAATTCTCTCCAGTGTTGGCATATACTGTAGTTGAAACACGTGGAGTAAAGCCTCCAGTAGAGAGGTCTTCAAGGTTTCTCATATCCACATTTAGAATACGATAGTATTTTTCTCAAGAGCCAGCATGGTGTAGTGGTTTGAGTGTTGGACTATGAGATGAGGGTTCGACCCACTTGACCATGAAACCCACTAGGTGACTATAGGCAAGTCACATGCTCTCAGTCTCAGGGAAAGGCAATGGCAAATCTCCTCTGAACAAATCTGGCCAAGAAAACCCCATGTTAGGGTCACCCTAGTGTTGCCCTAAGTCAGAAACAACTTGAAGACACACAACAACAACAATTCAACAGTTCAATTTCGACTCAGCATGCTCAGTGGGCATGGGATGCTGACTGACCTTAGAGAAAAGACTAGAAAATCGGGGGAGTGGGTTTGCAATCGAGAGGAATGTTCAGAATCATATAGACAGAGCATTCCAGAGTGCAACATTTTGTGTTAGGCCCCCCCAGTGAAGGCTAGAGACTCTGACACCAATGGGGTGATGAATCCACTCCAGGTTTTAGACTGACCTTTAAAAGAACTATCTAAAATGCTCAGCCTATGTTTAGGATTGGGTCCAGAACCTTGGATAGTTCTTAAAATTTGGACATTGTGGATATGTCATCTCATTGACATTAGAGACACTAGGCTCCATGACCGCCTCTATTGACCTCATCTTAACAACAGAGACTACGAGGGTCAGTCAATAAATACTTAGCCTACAAAAGAAAAACGAAAATTTTGGAAAAGTGGCGGTTTATTTTTCAACATAGTCTCCTTTTAGCTTGATACACTTGGCCTAGCAATGCTCCAACTTTTTCAACCCATTCGAAAAATACATTTTCCCGAGGTCTGCAAAATAGGCCTCCGTGGCGGCGATGACCTCCTCATTTGACCCAAACCTGACTTTTTCAGGTTTGGAAACAAAAAGAAGTCACAGGGGGGCAAATCTGGGGAATACAGTGGATGGGGCAGCAATTCGTAGCCCAATTCGACCAATTTGGCCATGACTGCGGAGGTGTGAGCCGGCGCGTTGTCGTGGTGGAACAGCACCCATCGCGCCGACAGCTTTCTCATGCCCAGTTCTTAAAATATGATGCACCATTCCTTCTGCGATACCTACAGTCTCAGCTATCTCGTGAACCTTCAATCGGCAGTCTGCCAACACGAGATTGTGGATTTTGTTTTACGTTTTCCTCTATAGTAGCTGTTTTTGAGGCACCTGGGCGTGGCTCATCAAAAACCAACATGCAAACACAAACTCGTTGAACCAATTCTTGACGGTCGCCCATCGAAGGAGAAGAGTCACCGTACACAGCATCCAAGCACTCTTTGATTTCGCTGCACGTTTTCCCTTCCAAAAACAAGAATCGAATCACCGAATGATATTGCTCTTTTTCCATTTTTGTAAAACCGACCAACATGCTCGCTTCCAAAAGCTATCAAAACAAAACAAATGAAGGGAATTGACTGAAACTTTGACAGTAGGCTTCTAAAAGAATGTACTGCACAATGGTAAAACTCTTTTGTAACAGCAGCGCCATCAGGCGGTGAGGCTAAGTACTTGTTGAGTGACCCTCGTAAGTAGATGATCTAGGCAATCTTCCTGAGAGAGAGGGATGATCATTGATTCAATCATGATGTCCTTGTCTTCAATTAATCAGGCCATGTGTGACATCAATTTTGAGTGCTTCTGCTTCACATTCTTCCTTCCCTTATCAAACTGGTATGTTCTCTTGTGGGATACGTCATCCTGTGAAATCACCATCTCCTTCAGCCTTACTGTTGAAGTTAACACATGTCTTCTAGATAATTGGATTTTCTTGCCATGGGAGTGTCCCTCAAGATCCTCCTTGTCTGCTTTCATAAGATGACACTGAGAGGGCCCCCTCTGTATTTCTTGTATCTGTGTAATGACATCACACTCGGCAATCTGCATGTTCAAATGTTAATGGATTCATGTTCTTGGAAACAACTACACCTACCAATTTATTGCAGAGTAGACATTATGGTCTTAGAAGAGCCTGTATGCTGTTCTTCGGCACCCCCCTACAATTAGTGACTGATGGTGATACAAAACATGAAAAGGGGGGGGGGGAGGCTTAACCTTCCACTCTTGCCCTTTCCAGAATCCACAAACCAGACCCCATGCTTGTTTGGGGATTCTGGGAGTCATAGTCAAAAATGTAGTTTCTCCAAGACCTGACTACAATATAGATTATGCATAATTAAAATTAATGCATAATTAAAATTTAAAATATAATGGAGTCAAAAACGGTGTGGTAATGTCAGCTGTGAAAAGGGCCTCTGAGATCTCCCCTGTGGGATATCTTTGTGCTTTATCAAAATTCCAGAATCTCTATAAAGACTCCAGCTTTGTAAAGAGGAGCCAACGTGGTGTAGTGGTTTGAATGGACTATGATTCAGGAGAACAGGGTTCGGATATCTGCTTGGCCATGGAAATCTACTGGGTGGCCTTGGGCAAGTAGCATTCTCTCAGCCTCACAGAGAGACAAAGGCGACTCCTTCTGAACAAATCTTGCCAAGAAAAACCTATGATTTCTTAGGGTCTCCATAACTGGGAAAACAAATTGAAGGCAAAACAACACTAGCTTCCAACTTTATAAAATTTCAGTAAGGACTGGAACTAATGACACTTCACAGTTTTTTAACTTCACAGTGCTGTTGCAGAAATATTTCTAGTCCACATAATCCCCATTCTTTCTTTGCTTCCACAATCGAGAAATAGAAGAGAAACCTACTGAATTCACATTTTAACACAAGCCTGATTTGCATTGCCTGAATCAAGTCCCAGCCTGAACTGCTATTATGCTACCATGCTTCACTTTCACACTTCTCTGAATTTTGTGATGCAGTTCTGTAGTTCTCTCATTGAAAATTGGGTAGAAAATGTCTCTATTTATATAAATAAGTGTAGATATGAATGATGATATAATATATCTGAAGGTCACTCATATAATTCATGGCCCTATAACTCTCAAATCTAGTACACCACTCTAAATCCCTTTATAAACACACTATATACAATCCAGCCATAATGCCTCTATATACTTACAAAGAAGTAATGTTTAAAATGTTATCATATTAAGAAAAATTGCTTTGAATGAGGTATTTATTGGACAAAATGGTATTTAAAAAAAAAGACAGGCATGGAAAGCAAAAAGAGTATTCACTTCTTTCACTGAGTTCCTGTCAAAAATAGGTGCACTGACAAACAATTTCATCCTAAAATGAGGCTGGGGAAAACAGGAATGTAGACAGAATCCCTACATCTGAGACAGCCAAGGAGCAGAGGTTATATTTTGTGACAGCTTAGCCCCACTGAAGTAGATGGATTTATAGTGGAAATAAATTTCTCCTTAGGACAGTGAAGAGAGATTTCTTGATGCCTGTTACTAATAAGGACACCCTAGATGCTTGTAAATGAATATTTTAAACAATTTGCTTCTAGTTTACTTTTGCTGTTTAATGCAGTCGGCTGCTGAGTATGTCTCTAGATTCATCCCAGGGACAAAAAAAATATATACCTAGTCAGTTTCAGAGAGTCATTTTCCAGTCAATTTCACTTTCAAGTCCTCCCTAATGCAGAGATAGCAGTTGCTGCAGCCGATTGCTAATTTGCTTTTTAAATGTTTCTGATGTTGTATGTCTCCCCAGTTGCTTTTTTGTGGTTTTGTAATTTCCATGAAACCTCTCTACTGGTTTTACCCTTACAGAAAGTTTTCCCATACTGAAAGTTTTGATTAAATAATATCAACCGTTGAATTTATGGAGTGATGCACCCATTAATGTGTTTAATCTGGGTACTAGAACTGGCTGCTTTGTTCAGATCACTATGTGAAAATCATCTTCTGTCCTCCATCCTTACATATTTTGGGTCCTCCCTAGTGCTGAAGTTCAGATGAGCCCTAGTCTATTGTTTACATCAGTCTTCCCCAACTAGGTGCCTTCCAGATGTATTGGATTAAAACACCCATCATCTGTAGCTGGGGTGGCTGTTTTACCAGCTATTGCTGATGGAAGATGAAATTCAGAAAAATGATGCAGTGGGAGTAAAAGCCACAGGTGGTGCTACAAGGGTTTTGACCCCTTTCCCCCTAACCTGATGCCTGGCAAATGTTTGTGGATTACAGTTGCCATCAGTCCCTATCCACAGGCAGACCCTGTTGGTGGGAATAATGGGAGCTACAACCAACATATGGGCAAATACTTGGTTTGGAAAACCTTGCTTTGCTTATTAGCTGAGGGCCAAATGAAACATGATGCCCAGGTGTGGGAAATAGATTTTTTTTCTTGTTAAATTGGAATGGGAGTGGGATTTAAATAGGAATCACTATGCAGGGATTGTGAATAACCTTTTCTGCCATTGCCAAATGCCTCCTGTTAAGACACTATTTACTTTGGAATGCAAAAACATATCAGCACCATATGGCTACTGTCACTTCTAGTTTAGCCCCTTAGTATCAACTTTCATTAACCATCCTCTTTCCCCCACCAAACTACCTAGCATTATCTTCTCTTGCTGAAGAGCATACTCAACCTCTTCTGACCTGACATGCTGCGTTTCTTCCAATGACTCAGTTTTCTAATGAGCACCTTGCCTCTATTCCTTGCCTTCCCTGCCCTTTCCCTCATTTTCCTACAACTCTTCAAGTTATGTTCACCATCCCTACCCTTGACCCCAGTCCATTTCTTTTTGCATACCATACCTTCAACTTTCTCAACCTTTGTACAACCTTGTCCATTTTTTCTCTGGTACTCCGGGGACTTTCTCCAATCCATTGTTACACCTGTGCAAGATTTTAGTTAAAAAATAAAATATAATAGAACAATCCCAATCTCTTTGTTTCTAATGAAATCTTGAAGAGTCAGAGTATGCAACAGATGTCACAGAAAGCTGCTTTATACATCACTGTATTGGCCTATTAAGCACAAGTATTGATCAATCTGACTGGCACAGGCTCTCTTGGATCTCAGAAAGGGGTCTTTCCCATCATCTTTTATCTGACCTTTTAAAAAAACCTAGTGATATCAGAGATTTAATTAGGTATCTTTTCATTGCTCTAACCACTGAAGTAATCTAAATTCCTAAATTATGCTCTACAGGACCAGCATGGGCCCTTCTGTCACACTACTGGTTTACCACAGCAAGGCCCCATTTCCATGAAGCAGCTTTACTCAACCATGCTCTTCAAATATTCTGAACTACAAGTACCAGAATTCTTGCCTGTTATTCATGTTGGCTGGAAACTGAAACCAGAGTTTAGGGTAGGTTTGAAAATTAATTTGATAGTGTTAAATGTTAGATTTTGGAAAAATAATC
Source organism: Sceloporus undulatus (assembly GCF_019175285.1). Lineage (NCBI taxonomy): Eukaryota > Metazoa > Chordata > Lepidosauria > Squamata > Phrynosomatidae > Sceloporus > Sceloporus undulatus. The sequence continues at coordinate 24,891,285 of NC_056526.1, read as the reverse complement.
CACTATAATAAGATAATATTTAAAATTGTTTTATTATTAGAATTTTCTAAAATTAACTCATTGTTTAACACATTGTGTCAGGGCAGACTTTAGGATATATAGGAATAGCATGGAGGTTGTCACTCTGACCTTTTTTGTTGTTGTTAACTGCCCTCAAATCGATCTCGACTCAAGATGACCCTATGGATGAGACATCTCCAAGATCACTTTTTTTGGTTTCTTTAAAAGGGGTCTTTTTGATCCATTAAGTTGCCTACCTGGCATATTTTTCCACATGGACTACAAAAGCCATAAAAGGATTATTGTTTGGGAATCGTCAGAATCCAACATGCCTGGAATTTGCAGGCTTGGGAAATGCTATTCCAAAGCATAATATTTCATCTTACAACCTACTGAGTTCAGTTGGTCACTCATTTGCATCTCTCTCTTCTTTCCATCCCCACCGGCTTATAGTTTTCTAGTACTTCAAATGCTATATATGCTAATAATTAATAAAGAGTATTTTTGTTTCCATTAGATGGCACTGATGTACCATAAGTATAGCAATAAATGGACAGGTACAAAGATAAAATCAATCCTGAATATAATCACTAGAAAGGTTACTAAGGAGAGTCACAGTGCACTCCCACCATGTGTAATATCCCAAACATTTTCCTTTTATAGAGGCCTATGGGGAGAGCACTTGTCATTCTGAAAATGCCCTGGTTGCTTGAGGACTTTATGTCACATGCTAATAATAATAATAATAATAACAATAAGAATATTTTTATTTATATCCTGCCTACTCCGACTAGGCAGTTTACAGTAAAACAGTCCAGTGCACAATAAAATAACAATACACTATAATCCCAAATTCTACCCTCCTCCCCTTAAAATAATGATTACATCACAAATACATTAAAAGATTCATACTAAAAAATTAATTAAGTCAACTAGAACTGGAAGGATGGGGTGCGAGATAATTGATGGAATAGACTGCACAATAGTCAATTCAAAGGGTGGCTGTAACTATTCCAGAAAGGCCTGTCGGAAGAGATCCATCTTGACAGCTTTCTAAAAGCTGTCCAAGCTTGTAATATGATGGATCTCGTCTGACAGGCTGTTCCATTGTTTGGAAGCAGTTGCAGAGAAGGTCCTCAGGGTCGCCATAGTTGTTCTGGTCTTCACTGGTTGTAACAAATTCTGTCCAGAGGTCCTGAAGGCTAAGCCAATGAACCACTCCCCTATCATTATTCCTTTCCAAAACTCACCTTTTCCTTCTTACCATCCCCCCTTCTTTTTCTTTCCCAAACTCATCTCTTCTTCTGCTCCACAATCCCATTTCTTCTGCTCTGACCTGGGCCCTCCTTGCAGTTTTCCTAAGATAATAACACAGGTTACCTTACCTAAGAAAAGAGTCATGCAGTATATTTCCTCTAGTTCTAATGCTTCTTCTTCTGAGACAGCCACCCTAACGAATTCTAGCAAATTATAATAACCAAATCCACCATAGCCTATTTTGTACTTAAGTGTTAATTGGGGGATAGTATGAGTGAGGGGAACTTGTTAGAAACATTTAACAAATTAATAATTAACAAAATCAAGTAGTATGCTAATTCCAAGTGTGGCAGTTATGCCTCCCCCCCCCCCACTGATTTCCAGAGCTCCATTTTGAGAGAGGCTGCTCTACCTTGAAAATATATGTGTTTCCAGATAAAGACAAAACCCTGCTACCACACATCCTTTATCATTTAAGTGTTGCATCAGTTCTCCGTACTGGTTGAAATTGTTGTAGAGTATAAGTGTGACTTCTCTCCTTCTCGTTCATTGGTTCTTTGATACTAAGCTATTGGAAAAAACATGCAAACTGCTTAGGAGCAGTAATCCCAAGAACCCTTCTGCATCAGTGGCTTCATGTATCCTAGAGAGAGGTTGCTGGGGAAATGAATATAAATGAACCAGCACAGCTAGGATCCAATTCCCACTGGATGAGAGGTGCTAAGAAGGAGGAGAATGCCCTGTGGGAGCAGCAGCTAAACTTTTTTTCTTTCTTCTCTTGAGAATCACAAAACTAGGTTAAAAGAGAGAGAGGTTAAGAGAGAGAGAAAGAGAGAGAATAATTTTATTCATGATTTCATCTCTACTACTTTCATCATGTGTGAAATATTTTACAAGCCTTCCATTCCTGAGGGAGGGAGAAAGAGAGAAAAGATGACCAGATACCCCAATAGCATGAAGGACAAAGAGAAGGATAAAGGTTTTAATTTGACAGAGGCCAATTTGAGATGGCTGTCTTCAGTACCTAAACAGGAAACAAGGATTTCAGGTACCTTCACTATTAACTCTAACAAGAAAATCAACAAAGATTTTCTACAAGTGGATAGGATTAAAACTAAGAAGAATCTGCAGGCCTAGTGTCTCATTCTCAAGGGACAAAACCTTCTAGATTTCAGAGAAATTGGGGATAGGTACCATTTAGCTGGGAATAAGAAACAGAGAATAAGAATAAGAGAGCCAGCATAGCGTAGTGGTTCAAGCGTTGGACTATGACTCTGGAGACCAGAGTCCAATTCTCCGCTCGGCCATGGAAACCCCCAGGATGATGTTGAGCAGTTCACATGCTCTCAGCCTCAGGGGAATGCAATGACAAACCTCTGAAGAAATCTTGCCAAGAAAATTCCATGATAGGTTTGCCTTAGAGTTGCAGTAAGTTGGAAACAACTTGAAGGCACACATATAATAACTATAGTAAGTACCTCACCAAACTATAAATCTCGTGATTCTATAAGATGGAGCAATAACAATGAAAAGGATATCAATCTCTTATAAATTGCAGTGTAGACACCCTTTAATACCCAAAGCCCTGCAAATAGGGAACTGTTTCCTATTTGCAGTGTTTGAAAACCAAGGGAGTGCTTAGTAGTTGCCTGGATTAGGAGGTGGGCGAGCTTCCAATTTGTTCCATGTACTTGCTTGCCAATTCATTTTCAAGAGAGGAGGAGTGTGTGTGTTTTCCTTCCTGCTTCCATTTGTGGGTGCATTTGTGCTGAAATTATGCTTGTGAGCTTGATTGTGTGTGAGTGGCAGCTGAGAACACTAACAAGATGCCTACTTTCCAGTACAATTGCTTCATCAGGAGAATGGAGAAAGGAGATAATGAAGGTTGTTAGAAAGGGGGCTACCATTGCCAAACTTGTTTGGCTTCATAAATATTCATAAACTCTCCCTCCCATTTCCTTGCCCTTGGGCTAGTTCTATTAACAGGGAACCATTAGCTGCAGATTGAGGCCAGAACATTTAAAACAGGAGAAAGGAGGAAGTTGCTATTTGGTTCATACCTGGTGCTTTTCTAGCAGTAGCTTGCGGCATGGACACTGCTGACTCAAGCATCTGGGTGGAATGATTCCTAATACAGATAGAACCGTTTTTAAACAGCCATTCAGGGAATAAGAAAAACAAAAATGAAAACCACAAATAAAAATAACTTACTGCTGTCTTGAAAGGCAAGGTAGAATTGTTAGCTGTTGCAAAAGATGTATGCAAGTATCAAAACATAGGAGCATCTACACTGTAGAATTAGTGCAGTTTCACAATGCTTTAACTGTCATGGCTCAGTGCCATGGAATTTGGGGGTTTGTAGTTTAGTGATACATTTAGCTTTCTCTGTCAGAGAGCTCTCTGGCACCACTACATATCCCAGGATTCCATGGGATGGAGCTAGAACAGGTAAAGTGTTATCAAACTGCATTAATTCTGCAGTGTGACAGCAGTCATAGAAGGACAGATGTGGCTTTCCTGATGTCATTGGACTGAAACTGCCATCAGCCCTAGTCACTGTAGCCAACAAAGGATTATGGGAATTGAAATAAAAAAAAAAAGCAGTTGGAAGGCAAATGTTAAAGGGGTGATAGAAAATCTGGATTCATAATATTTAGTCATATCAATGCAGTAAATGTACATTGGGTTTAATACATTTCAATTTTCATATCCCCCCCCCTTCAAGGAATACTGTAATTGTAATTTGGTGAAGGTGCCAAGAATTGTCTGTTAGAAGTTCCTAGTGCCCATCACAGAACTTCAATTCCCAGGGTTTTCAGGAGAGAAGAAATTATTGCCAATCTAGTTTGATGTAGATCTAAGTAACACTGTAGCATGATTTATTTGTTTGTTTATTTGTTTATTTATTTTTAAAAAGGGAAATACAGTCAGTCCTTTTTATACAGAGATTTTTTATATATGGATTCAAGCATCCATGGTTTGAAAATGTTAAAAAAAGTATAAATTTCAAATATCAAACTTTGATTTTCCAATTTTTATAAGGGACACCATTTTGTCATATATTTGTCATTATATTTAATGGTACTTGAGCATCCATAGATTTTTTTAGCCACAGGGGATCTTGGAACCAAACCCCAGCATATAACAAGCATCACTGTACAGAATAATACTAGTCAGATGGGGAGGGCATGTCTGACCTCAGTTTTTGACAGAACTGAAATGCTATCAGATTTTTTTTCATATTTATGTGCCTCTATAAACCTCCCCCTCACCTAGATAGTAATTTTTCTGGGTATATGTAGAGAGGTTTTTGTAAGCTGAGAAATACAGTATTAGCTTGTGTAGAGTCAGTCATACTAATGTTTCCTGTTTTAGCATGCTGTGGCTTTGTCAGGACAGCACTCATCCCAGGTACCTCAAAATTATTTTCCCCCTCCTTTAGCTGAGAAGGAATGCAATACTTTGCTTTCTTTCTCTAATATTGCTATGTAGCCAATCTTCTTGCCTTCATGTTATCACACTAGTTATATGATTCCTAATTGGCAATGTGATCCCTCATTGCTCAACTGCAGAATTTCTCCGTTGGCCATGTTGAGCTGGGGTTCCTGAGAATTGTTATCTAGCAACATCAAGGTACCAAGGCTGGGAACTAGATTACTCTTGAGGTCAACTGGATGACTGTTGAGGTTCCCTTCAACTCTGCAGTTCTGTGATTCCTATGCAACTCTTTAGGGTATGTCACAGAGCTGTTTCAGAAGACATTTGCAGAGCTTTTTTGGACTGCAGCTCCCAAAATCTCCCAGCCATCATGGCCAATGACTATATTTAAAGTCTGGAATAAAATCCAGAGTGAACCCACAGTCATTGGAATGGGAGTGATTGACTGCAATTGCTATGCATTTATTGTAAACATACTAGAAAAATGATAGAGCTTGAGTTATGTACTGATCAGTCAAAAAGGTCTTAAAGATATTTTACCACTTCACTCCAAGTATGTGGTGTATGTTATTCACTGCCTTTGCAATTAATTTTATATTGGGAGGGGGAACATCTGGGCCTCTTAAGGAGAGAATTGGAGAGCTCCTTTTTAATATTGGAATCAGAAAATCACGTGCTCCATGGTACAACACTTTATTGAGACAGAACATACAGCACTAGATATGAAATTATGGGCAGTTGCTAAAACAGATAGTTGTTATTGTATGCCTTCAAGTCATTTCTGACTTATGGCAACCCTGAGGTCATGGGATTATTTTTGGCAAGGTTTGTTAAGAAAGGGTTTGCCATTCCCTTCCTCTGGGGCTTAAAGTATGGGAGTTGCTCAAGATCACCCAGGCCAGTGGTTCCCAACCTTCCTAATGCCGCGACCCTTTAATACAGTTCCTCATGTTGTGGTGACCCAAACCCATGAAATTATTTTCATTGCTACTTCATAACTGTAATTAAATAGGTGTTTTCCAATGGTCTTAGGTGACCCCCATAAAAGGGTCATTCGACCCCCAAACGGGTCCCGACCCACAGGTTGGGAACCACTGACCCAGGCAGTTTCAGTGGCCAAATAGGGATATGAATCCCAGAGTTCTAGTTCAACACTCAAACCACTACACTGTGCTGGCATGATGGATTCTTAATAAGAAACAAGAATAAGAATAATAAGAAATAAAGAATTACGAATTCCTTAATAAGAAAGAAATAGGAGGAGGAGGAGGAGGAGGAGGAGGAGAAGGAGGAGGAGGAGGAGGAGGAGGATTCTTTATTAAGAAAAAAACCCTTAGTAAGAATTTCTAAGGACTTGCTGGTCCCTCACGTCAGATAGCCTGAGAGATGGCTTTAGCCCATGGGAGAGAGCACAGATTGTACAGAAGGATGAAATGGGGTGGGCAGTAGAATAAGTACACATTTCTCAAGCATTCTGAGCCTTGTTCTCATTTTTTTAAACCCCTATTTATTGCAATTGCTGCTGTGCTCAATTTGATGAAGGAAAACTATTTTGTGTTCCTTGTATCCAGGTAATTCTCAGGTGTGGTAATTTGCTTGTTGCAAAGTTACTGAAGAAACCTATGAAAAGTCTTCTACTGCCCTGCTAAAAACCATTATAGTCGCTCTGTTCTTCAGACTGTTCGGGTGTCTGGTCATCATCTCATTTAAATTCTAGGTGAGATATATAAGATTTTGCTCTGGAGGCTTTTGAAGTACAGGGTTAGACTTAAGAGTATGAGGACTGAAGGAATAAATGTTAACAGCCCACTAATGTCTCATTGCAGAATGAAGCCTAATTGGATTGTGCATTATACTTTCAGTGGCATTCATTTCCCACTTCTTCTTTTTTTCCAAGGGAATTTTCCATGAAAAACAAGTCAACTTTTGCCATTCTCCATTATGTTCTATTTAAAACCCAGAGGCATTGTGAATATACAATTAATTTCTATGGCAATTATGATGATGTCACAAGGAGAAGATTATAACTTTTTAATAATAGAATGATTGCAATGGTATATTCATTTTCTTTTCAGCCAAGACGTTATTTCTTTTTGAATAGTGGGACAAAGAAAAGAGAAAGAGAAAGAAGCAGCACTGATTGTAGCTGGAACATATTATGGAAGTCAGGCTAAGAAAGTTTGCACTAAGAAACCAGTCGTTGTGATCCAGAGACCAATGTCTTCAGTTTAGATGTCAGGATACAATATTGGGTCATGGATTAATTGTGTTGATCCATAAATAAGGTATGGTTGTACTTCAGGCAACAAAAAAACATGGTTACCATGTATGTGAAAGAACTATGGGGAGCCTCAAACTCATGTTTTCCTTCTGCATTTTTATGTGGCAGAAGAGAAAACCCATTTCCAGTTTTAAAGCACAGTACCTTGTGATGTCAAAATTCAAGTAACCTTTGTTGGTTTAACCAATGGTTATTGAAAATAAGCCAAGATCTGACCATAATGTGATTCTCACTTCTTCTCATTCAACACAGTTGAAATAAAACAGTTTATTTCACCCAAATTTAGTTTCAGAGACTTCAGGAGGGCTGCATTAACCCACAGGGCCAGAGGTTCTCTACCCTTGCTTTAAAGAAGCAGAAAGTATATCTGTACTAGAGAAATAAAGTAGTTTGCCACCACTTTAACTGTAATGATTCTATAACACAGAATCCTGGGATTTGTCATTTGGTAGGACACCAGAACTCTCTAACAGACTAGGCTAAATACCCAGTCAAACTACAAATTGGAGGAATCCACAGGATGGAGCCTTGACAGTTAAAGTGGTGTCAAACTGCTTTATTTCTGCAGTGTGGCAGGCCTCCACATGTTTAAATGTCAATTTGTTTAACATTTTCTTCTCATAGGTAGATGTAAAAACTGAAGGGAAGAAAGAGGAAAGTGTGAAAACCCATGGGTCACCATGATTCATTTATAAAGTGGGAGGCCATGGCTTCTCATAGTTTCTAGAGAGGCCTCCTATTTCTAAAAGGCCAGGCCATCCTCTGCAGAAAACAAATAATAGTAGCTTCCATCAAGCTTTGTGAGCTCTCCTTTTCTATCAAACATACAAAATGAGAATACACCCAAGGAGGGACCAATACATAAGCAATTAAAGTACAAAGTTTATTGCAGTGTGTTATGTTATTTGTTATGGAAACCCCCCCACCTAGGATTGATTAATCAATAATTAAAAGCATTTTAGGTGGTTGGCCTCCCTTTTTTCTATATCACTCCTGATAACACTCCAACAGATGGAGTCATGATCCTCTGGTAACAGAATACCACATTCTTCTAAAGAAGAAGCCATGTTCTGGGTGTCTGAACTCCAGATTTGCTTAGAGCCTGGTACAGAGCTTGGATTATTTATTTGTTTATTTGTTTATTACAATGCTCAGAATGCCCCAGGCAGCATGGTCACTAACAGTACCAATTAGTTTCAGCACCAGCACCAGTGGCAGTAGGGCCTAGCAGGACATACCTTACTGGCCAGGTAAGGTATGTCCAACTCCACTGACTCCAGCTTGTCACTGACTCCAGCTTGTCAGTGATTTCTTCTGGTTTATTGGTGCAAGGAGGCTTCCAGGATTGATGTGGCTGAGTGTCCTTCACTTGTGGGCACTCAGGCTGAATGAATGATTGTATAAGATGGACACAGCTCCATATGGAGTGGCATTCCCTTGCTTTGATTTCATGTGTCCTATTTTCAAAGCATATATATATTACAGTCGGCCCCCTGTATCCACAGTTTCTGCCTCCACAGATACCACCCAGCCATGGCATGAAAATATTCAGAAAAGATACCAATTCCAAAAAGCAAACCCTGATTTTGCCATTTTATATCATTTTGCTCCACCATTGTATTGAATAGCTGTTGAGCATTCATGGATTTTGGTACACATGGGCAGTCCTGGACTCAAACCTCAGCAGATACCAAGAGCCCACAGTACTTGTGTATCATGCAACTCACAACACAAGCAGCCATGCTGGCTGAAGGATTCTGGGAGTTGTAGATCAAAAATAACCTCTCCAAGCTCTGATCCTTCTCTAATCCTTTGGGGGGGGGCAGGGAGGGGGGAATTAACCAGGGATTACTTTGTTTCCCAAATGATGTTTCTGGAATTTGCTAATATAAAAGAGGGAGGATAATTGAATATTTAAATCATCACATTGGAAGATGATCTAACAACCTAAAACCATGCAACTCTCTAATCAGGGAAATAACCATATTTAAATTTTAAGGTGGACTGACTGCATATATAAATACACACACGCGCGCGCACAAACCTTCATGTTATGCTTTTTGTTTATGTTCCTATTTGGGAGAGAGATGTTATTTAAAGACTGCTGATTCACTAGCAGTCCTAAGAAAATTTAAACTTTTTTTTAAGAGGCAAGGAGGGGGAGCTTGCAAATTGCAGGATGTCTAATTAGGAAGCTTTGAGGAAAAGATGACAAAGCACTGTTGCCATAGAAATGGAAATTGATAGTTGGTTTTCAGCCACAGCTAGACAAAGTGAGAGACTGTTTAGGGGATTAGTGGGAGTTAGCCGCTAACAACAGAGACATAGGCATACTGTAATATAGACGTGACACATTTGGAAATAGTTCAAATTTGTGCAAAGACATAGTAATGTGGACCCTTGACATAGTATTCCAATTAAGGTGGATCAATTTATTGTTATCTGCCATCAAGTCATCTTTGACTTACGACGATTTTAAGTAGACCTCCAAGTCACCCTGTCATCAACAGCCTTGCTCAGGTCTTGCAGACTCAGGGCTATGGCTTCCTTGATGCAGTCTATCCATCTGATATGCAGTCTTCCTCTTTTCCTACTGCCTTCTGCCTTGCCAAGCATTATTGTCTTTTTTAATGAACCATGCCTTCACATGACATATCCAAAGTGTGACAGACTCAGCTTAGCCATCTTGACTTCTAGAGAGAGTTCAGATTTGATTTGCTCTCATACCCATTCACTTGTCTTTTTGGCAATCCATGTTATCCACAGGACTCTCCTCTAGCACTACATTTCAAATGAGTTGATTCTTTTTTTATCAGTTTTCTTCACTGTCAAGCTTTCACAACCATACATAGAAATCAGAAATATGGATAATCTTGACTTTGGTATTCAGTTATATATCTTTACGCTTCAGCATCTGTCTAGTTCCTTCATAGCTGCCAATGCAAGTCCTAGCTGGCATTCCTCTGTTTTCTTGACTGCAGTTTGTTTTAATAACTGAGCCAAGATATATGAAATCTTTGACTGTTTCAGTGTCTTATCACCTACTTTAAAGATATGTAAATCATCTGTGGCCATTATTTTTGTTTTCTTAATGTTCAACAGTAACCCACCTTTGCGCTTTCTGCCTCTATTTTCTTCAATAGTCACTCCATGTCTTTGCTAGCTAGCTATTTATTTATTTGTTTGTTTTTTTGTTTGTTTGTTTATGCTTTTAGTTTGAATATCTTAAATGGCTAAAGCTCCTTCCAATTTTCATACTTCAATGCCCAGGCAGGAATAAACATATACTTTTCATGACATCCAGTTTTTCTAGTATCATGCCTATGTAATCTAGGCTCTCTACAGACTGGCATAAAGAGCCAGCATGGGAGCAGAGTGGGGGCATGGCAACTGCACACCAGCTGCCCCGACTCCACCCGCACACCACCTCTATGTCGGTAGCTGGTGTCACACCACAGCTTTGGTGCAGCGTTTACATGCACTGGGCCAAAAAAGCAGTAAAAAGCCGCTGCCGCTGCAGCTAGGGCACCCTTTGCACAGCACAAAAAGGAGCCGCTTTTTACAGCTTCTTTTTGCCCTGTGGAAAGGCCAGATCAGGGCCGCTGCTTATAATTGCCACAGCCCCGATCTAGCAAGGAAAGGGGCAGCTGCAGACCACTCCAAAAGGGCGGTCTGTTGAATCCCATAATTCCAATAACAGTTCCTATGTAATAAAGGAGCTTATCACATGGACTTTAAAACCATTTCAAGCCTTCTGGGCTACAGCTGGGACTTGGGATGGAGGCGGGATTATTGCATGCTAAATCGCTGCCTGCCATCAGCCTGGGTCCAAGCCAGGTCCTGTCTGCACTCTGCCCATACTTTTTTGAAGTCTGGAACTGGGCTGATGGCAAGTGGTGATTAGGTGGTAATTCCCACCTCCATCCTGTATCCTGGCTGCAGCCCCGGAGGCTTCAGATGGTTTTAAGGGCCATGTGATAAGCTCCATAGTTTTTTCCAGAGGGTTTTCTCCATTGCCATTTTCTGAGGCTGAGAGAGTATGACTTGCCTAAGGTTACCCAGTGGGTTTACATGGCTGAGTCGGGATTCAAACTGACTTAGCATACCATGCAAATATGAAACACAAATCTCACAAATGAGGCAAAGGAAAGAATGGAGGAGACAAATTCTCTGGAGACATACTCCAGTGTGGTCATTGTTGGCTCCAAAACAGCCTCCAATAGTGCAGGCCAGCAGCACAACAGTGGGTTTTGGGGGGGTGGGGGTGGAAATACTTTTTAGGGTTATGTTCTTGCCCTGGGATTCTTCTTGTCACCTTCATTCTGAGAATAGAAAGGGCAATCCCTGAGACCTGGGAACCCTGTATCAAATGTGAAAGAAACCTAAGGTGGATCAGCAAATGGTACCCTCTCTCCCACAAGTGAAGGTGAATAATAGAGAAGGCAAGAAATAAAAGGAAAAGGTGACAGTACATCACAGTTTGAATTTTTAGAGGTTAATAGGAAAGGTTTACAAGTTTCTTTTGGAGAATCAATTTGGTATAAAGGAAGAATTGGAGGGCATATGGGAGAAATATATAAAGATAAATACTGAAAATCTAACTTTTTGTCTCTCTCAGATAACAAAAATTAAAAATATAAAGGTAAGAACAACAATGAAAGTTAATTATGAAATGGTATAAAACCCCACATCAGACAGTAATGATAAATAAAAAAACTTTCTTCAAATTGCTGGCATGGATGTGGACAAAAAGGAAAATACCTTAATATATGTTGGGAGTGCCCCTATGTACAAAATTTTTGGCTAGATATTATACAAGAGAAAGAGATGGGGAGAAACCTTCAATTTGATAAGGAAAATTGTTTAACTCTGAATTTGAGAAAATTCAGATGGAAAAAAACCAGCAGATTACGTAATAAAAAATGTGTTAAGGGCAGCACATGCTGTAATAGCATTGGGATGAAAAAACAATGTTGGTGGGAATTTGTCACATTATATTACAGAATATCTTTTATTTGATTATTTAAGGGAGAGAAAAATAAAATATAATGGTCAAATAAAGGAAATGATCTGGTGGGATAAATGGGGTTGTTGGACTGAGAAAGTTAAAGCTGAAAAGGGGTATGATAAAGTTAGAGAAATTATTATTATTATTATTATTATTATTAAGCTTTATTTATAAAGCGCTGTAAATTTACACAGCGCTGTACATACAATTTTTTTAATTGGACGGTTCCCTGCCCTCGGGCTTACAATCTAAAAAGACATGACACAAAAGGATCCACATTATGGGTACTGGGTTCTAATTTACTTGGTCATAGCCATTGGAGGGGGAGGAGGGAGGGGAGAGAGGGGACAATAAGCATTTAATGATAATATTTAGTTAAGATTTATTATATATGCTGTGTTATGGACCATAAAACTTATAACTAAAGTTTTAAAAAAAAGAATAGAGAAGGCAGACAGTCCCACAAGCTTCCCACCCTATTTCTGGCACTAAAAATGCAATAATAAAATAAATAAATAACGAATGATTTGATGCCTATCATGCCACTCAGAGTCTGCTCCTTGAGGTACCTGCCTCAACCGGCCCTGTAAACACATGTCTCCTGTGAATTGATTTGGGTGATTCCAGCAAGCTCTGTTTCCTGTGCTACAGAAAGTAGTTATAATGACCTTTACCATAGTGGTCACACTCTTGGCAGCATGTGCCATATATTCTGTCGAAGGAGAGCACTTGAGCCAGGTAATTAAATGTGTCAGCTCTTTATCCAGGTGAGTATGACATTAAATTATGTACAGTAAATATTTTTGGAAGGTGGAACTCTAAAGAGAACTTATCGATTGATGGCAGGTTGCCAGGCTACTGTTAGAGGTTGAGATTCAGTCATGCTCAGAATCTGGTATAAACTTAGATGAAATACATATATTTAAGAGGAAGGCAGGATATATTAGAGGAAAGGAGTTAGAAATTGCCCATAACTCTGTTGACACTGGCCTCATTTTGTAATTGAGAACAGCATAGGAGAAAAGTTGAGCACGCATTCAACCAAGCACATGCACTGGTTTCTCATACAACTGTCAAATCAATAGCAGGCCATGTAGAAATGTTTACTCAGCATTACCTTCTTGGCTGGGATTGCAATTGGCAATCGTAGCAAGGCTACTGAGGTGTAGCAAGCAAAACTAGCAGCAAAGCCAACATGGACGAGTCTGTCATTTGTATGGATTGCCTGCAGTTCGGCCAAACCTAGAAATCGTTAACAGAAAACTAGAAGCCTTACTGTGGTTTTGCAAGAAAATTGGGGTGGGAAATTCAATGCTAACCTTATATATCTTAATCTTGAGGGAAGGGAGTGCTTAGGAGAAGAGAAGGGCAGCCAGATGTGCACTTCTGCTTATCATATGTTGGACTTGATGGAATATCATGGGTCTTGATTGTCAGGAGCTGACAGAACAATAACTAGGAATCCTTCTGTCTGTATACTCCAGAACTGTTGGGATTAGAAATCAAGAGTCTTTCCTGTGCACAAAGGGCTCCTATGCATCAAAATGACTTCACCCAGCTGAGCCGGTCATTGGCTCCCCCCGAATTGGAACAATTGTAAGAAACTTTTCCTCTTCCCCTTCCTATTGATAACAAGTAACAGGCAGAAATCTCATTATCTTACATTGGGAAACAGTGAATTACAGCCCTGGCTATTACATCCTATCCCCTACACTTTAAAAATCATTCCAGGTCATTACAGCAAGACCAGTTACCAAAAGAATTCATTACAAGTACTATTAATTTGAAAAAAAAATTCCAAGGGTAGCCATGCTTTTCATATAGCGAATTCAATAACATCAAAAAGTGACCAAACAGCGATACCTTTATTGGGCCAACCAAAATGCACAATATACATGCTGCAAGCTTTTGAAGCTCCACTGGCTTATTCATCAGGCAAAGTGTTAAACATCATACAGGAGAGGGAAAAAAAATGAAGATAGGCCTGCATTTTGCTGTTTTTGTTCTCAGTTCAGAGAGGTATATCTTGCAGGATGGCACCTCCTCCTTCTGGCCATGTGAAATTACTAATTCCAAGCTCAGCTCCAGGTATGTTGGATTACAACTGCCATTGCTATATAGCTGCCAGCTGGTATGATGGGATTTGTAGTCCAACTTGGTGGAGGACACCAAGTTGGAGAAGAGCAGAGGCTTCACAGTAGCCCTCAGCATACACAGTAGTCCTCAGTCAGAACAATTTTCTTTAATATGGCATTTTTATTGCGCCATTCTTCCAGATAACATTCAGGGTGTTGTTCATGGATTCTTCTTCTTTTCAACAGACACAAAAGGAGGATCACTACCAGAGCAAAAGTTGTGAGAGGAAAAATGTGTGTGTGTGTGTGTGGTGCAGAAGGAGCATTACAGCATGGGCAGGGCTTCTCCAAAGGGCAGCACAGGATGCACATTTGGACTGGCTGGGTTGTTTTGAGTGTGAGTGAGAATTTCAAGAAGGAGATATTTGTCTGCATGCCTCATGGTGGATTTTTTAAAAAAATTCAATGGCACAATAGTAACAGTAATTGTTATGTTTCAGTAACAAGTAATGCATTGAGTCAGTTTGTGTACTTTAGTAAAAGCAATGACCTGTTGGATGATCAGAGCAATGAGGAACATTGCTAGTTCCTATTAGAAGTAGCATTCAAGCTGTGACCTGAAGGGCACAATATAGAGGAATGTTGCCTGGGTAATAAAACTGGCCACAAGATGTAGGTGACAAGTAGAAGGTGAAAAGCAGCTAGTGGTATGAGGCAGGATTTAGAAGAGATCTACAGGAGGAGCACAGGGTTACTTTAACAAAGGCCAGACCTCAACGGAAGGTCACAATAGGTATGACAATAGCTGCGTAGTTTAATTATTACTATTGCTGTTACTATTTTTGGTTAATAAATGGCACTGATATAGTGGGGTGGAATGAATGAATCTGGAATTACAGCATGGGCGGAAGAGAATATTTAACCCTTTGCCTGCACCATGGACTTAATTTAGACCCCTTTCCCCAATCTCACAGAAACATCACAAGCTATCAGTGTTGAACATCTCTTTATTTCTTTCCTTCTTCCTCTCATTGTTTCCTTTCTTTTCTGGAGGAGTCTGTAGTTTTATCCAAGGCTTCCTCAATGGGAGAGTAAAGATCAAGCCTTGTGCAAAGCATGGTATTATGTTCTCTGCAGGGAGCCATCACTTTGTTATGTAAAGGCAGGCTCTTCATTTTGCAATGTAGGGTCATTTCTTGTCTGAATGATGAAACACCATCTCTTACCCACAAAGATTTAATTTTAAAGTGCCCACTGCTTCACTTTGACTGGAGAATAACCCACCTCAGTTCCTGGGCAGCAATTACTCCAGACAAAAGAGAAAGCAAGAGAAAGGCAAATCAGGATATCAGTGATTGTTTTTCACATACTCTTATGTAGTACCATGGAGCTATTGCTTGCAGTAGAAATACACACCTTTTCCCTCCCTGCCTCATTGGAATCTCTGGTCACTCTCAAAGTCTTCCACAGCTTGGCTGGAATTCTGCTGTTGCTCAATGGGGAGTTAGATAAATACCACCCTCTCATTTTGCCAAATTAAAGAGAGAGATCAGAGGTTTGGAACATTCCATTTTAGACATCAGCCCTCAGAATCCCAGGGGCTATGCTGGCTGGGCTTTCTGGGAATTATAGCTCCAGAAGTAACTTTTCCAAGCACTGTAAGTGGCATGGACTCATTGATCATGAACAATTTCCATTTTCTCACAGAATCACAGATCCTTGAGATATTTAAAGAGTGTGAGCTAGTGTGGCATAGTGGTTTGAGCATTGGACTGTGACTCTGGAAACCAGGATTCGAATCCTGACATGACCATGGAAACTCACTGGGTGACCTTGGGCTAATCACATTCTCTCAGCTTTAGAGGATGGCCATGGCAAATCCCCTCTGAACAAACTTGCCAAAAAAAACAAAACTGTGATAGGTTTCTAAGCCTTAGGGTTGTCATAAGTTGGAAATGACTTGAAAGCACACAACAACAACCATGTCAGGGAAGCCATTCAAATCCACAAGCACCTGGACAAATTACAGAGCTTTAGAAATAAAGTTTAATAATAATAATAATAATAATAATAATAATAATAAATTCAACAGGAAAGGAGAAACCCTTAGTTAGCAAAGTTTGGCTACCAGTCCTGAAAAACACTAAAATCAAGACCCAGCAAATGCAAATGAGAACAACTCTGTTTGGCTCAGGGTTTTTTCCAGCAGACAATGGATCTCTAAGTAAACAGACACAAATCCTCTTTGCATATCTTCCCACCCTGAGGCCTTGCCATTCAACAACAGAACAATACACAGATTAACATGGAAATCACTCCTCCCAACCTAGGGCCACACTGTGTGTGTGTGTGTGTGTGTGTGTGTGTGTGTGTGTCTGTGTGTGTGTGTGTGTGTGTGTGTGTGTGTGTGTGTGTGTATACACACACACAGCCATGCCAGCATTCTCTGAAGATGCCAGATGCTGGCAAAACGTCAGGAACAAATTCTTCTAGATAGAACATGGCCACATAGCCTGAAAAACCCACAAAAAACTGGATGCCGACTTCACAAACCATGTCACCCTTTGGTCTTCTCTTCACCAAACTGAATATGCCCAGGTCCTTCAACCTTTCCTCATACATTTTGTTCACCGTACCTCTTATCATCCTTATTGCCCTTCTCTGAACCTGCTCCATCTTGTCTATAACTTTCTTAAAATGAGGAACCCAGAGCTGAACACAATACTTCAGATGAGGCCTGACCAGCTTCTCTCAACTGGGAAGCTATGCTTCTGTTAATGCAAGCTAAAATAGCGTTTGCTTCTTTGCTGCTGCATCAACTGTGGCTCATGTTCAATATATGATTAATAATAATCCCAATGCCCTTCTCTTTTCTGTTCAGACAATTGTATCATACCCTCCAACATTTCACAGATGCAAACTGGGACTTATGTGGTCAAGCAACATCAGTGTGTAGCCTAGATAGCAGAAGTTATTAATGAGGAAGAACACACAAGCTAGGAGAGGCTGCTGCAGTTTGCTTTTGCTAGAGCCTACTGGGAAGGGCAAAATTCTGCCCTCCCTCTCCTTGCCATCGCCTGAGTTACCCAAGGGCAAACTACTTTTGCACTTTGAACTGTTTGCTGCAACTGAAGTAAGTTGAAAACAAGAAGAAATTGGGAGAAGGAAAGAGAAACTGGAACATTTTAAGGGCATCTGAGAGTGGGATGAGAAATGATTAATTGGACTGAATCTGCCAAATCATGACACATAGGCAAGAATTTATTTTAGACTGGGCTTTTTATAAGAATTTATCCAAACTGGAAATTTATCCATAATTGGGATTAAATCAATTTTAAGATTTGGGATTAAGAACATTGAATGTGGAAAAATTCTGGATTTTAATCTCTCTGTACTCAGCCATGCAGTATGCTAAATTAGGATTGCTAACTCATGTTTTTGACAAGTGATCCATCTTTAACATTTACATGGGAAGTAGACATACCATTGTCCTCTCCATGCTGTGAATGCCTATTGAATTTGACTGGTGCGGATAGCCAGGAATGTTGTGTGGTTCATTTCTTAAAAAGAAAGTGGGGGGGGGGATTTATAGCAATTTATCATAAATATGACAGGAAAAAACCTTGACTTCTTAAAATATTCAAATGTGACAGAATCCAGAACTGACAGATTTGTCCATCCATGAAGGAATGTTCTAGTATCTTAAAAAGGGGCTGTTCTGTTTTTTTATTTTCAGTAGAATGGGATGTACCTTTGGAAGTCATATTGTAAGTGGGCATTCTGTTATAACCAAACTATTGCGTTTCACAGAACTGTTGAGAACCTTTCCTTTCTAACAGATAGAGAAGGAAATGTCTGTGAGTTTCGCTGTTTCTCAGATTTTAATTTTCCAATCTTACATACTTACATATGAAATTTAAAGGTTTTTCTCAAGTCTGTGCAAACGGTACATGAATTTTGTGCACATTTCACCTAAGATCCACATGTATATACACTTCTTAAAACAACATTTGTGCAAACAATTATGGGCAGCATAAAAGATTTTATACATTATTTTCATTGATACAGTATATGCACTTCCCTTATTATTCACAGTATACCTGTTTTATATTGGAAAATACATCATCAAATTTGGAAAAGTGCAATAATTTTGATCCATATATTGTTTTGAGAAGGCGAATCAAGTAGGTTTGCATTGCTGTGCAAACTAAATGAGATCCTTCCTTATTCCAAATTAACAGATAAACCCAGTTGGACAGAATATTCTTGGATGATACATTAAATGCTAATGTGTTTTTCCATCCAAGCTGGGACAATAGCAAGATTAAATGCATATTAGCATTTCACTGTCTTTCTCTCACACATATTATACTAGACTAGCAACAGTAGAGTCCAGGGGCCAAATTAATCTGCTGACGTCATTGGAGCTGTGCCAGTGGAGGCTGACTATATATTTATCCCCAGGTCACTAATGAGAGATCAATCACACAGGCTCTAACCTTGCAGAGGGCTCTGCAGGCACAGCTCTAGCACAGCAAATGAAAAGACATGGGGGAGGGTCAGAGTGAAGTAACTTACAGTTCTGCTAACTCTATTTAATTTAAACGTGATTATAATCAGTGGAGAAAATCTTGTAATTTAAGCAATTATATACTCCAAGTTTCTTTTCAGGCTTCCTCTTTTCTTCAGCCACCATCATGTTTTCTGCTTCGGAAACAAGTCAGGTAGTTGACACACTTGCAAAGCTTTTTTGCCCT
The DNA here is from genome assembly GCF_019175285.1 of Sceloporus undulatus. Taxonomy (NCBI): domain Eukaryota; kingdom Metazoa; phylum Chordata; class Lepidosauria; order Squamata; family Phrynosomatidae; genus Sceloporus; species Sceloporus undulatus. Next base: position 24,872,469 of record NC_056526.1, on the reverse strand, counting down.
CATAGATGTTCAGGGCAAAAAGGTGCAGCATGGCAAAAGAGATCATGTGCCTCTTCTGGGTCTGGATCCCTGTTGCCACTGTTGTGTGCCTTCAAGTCATTTCTATCTCACAGTGAAACTCAGGCAAGCCTATCATGGGGTTTTCTTGGCAAGCTTTGTTCTGAGGAGGTTTGCCTTCCTTGGAGGCTGAGAGAAGGTGACTTGCCCAAGCCACCCAGTGGGTTCCCATGGCTGAGTGGAGATTTGTAGCCTGGCCTCCCAGAGTCCTAGTCCAACACTCAAACCACTATACCATGTTGGCTTACTGGATTCATTCCTTACCATAATGCAAAGCCTCTTTCAGAAGTAAGAATGAATTCAGTTTTGAAGAAGTTCTAAGGGCAGCACTTCAGTGGTGGGCAGGCAAAGGCAAAGTGGAGGACCCAAATACCAGCATGCTTTAGTTGAAAACTCTTATTGTATGTAGGTAAGCCTTAGAAGAGATGTTTCAACCTTTTTAAAAAAGAGAAAACCTATACAAAACTTCAGAAACCACTAGCTGATGGTGTCAGAAGGAAGAGAGCATGGCCACCTTGGAAATCTCAGATAGCTGAATTGAGACTCCATTTTTGATGGTTTTTTTATGGTGGTGAAGGACAGTGCCATACCCTCCAAAATTTTACAGATGAAAACTGGGATGTGTGTGGCCAAGTGTAGTCTAGATGGCAAAAATTATTAATATGGAAAAACATAAAACCTAAGAAAGGCTGCAGCAGCTTGCTTTTGCCTGAGGCCAATAGGGAAGGACAAGATTCTGACTCTCCTTTCCTCTCCCCCTATGAGTTGATTTAGAATAAACTACTTTTGCACTGTGTACTCAGTTTGTAGCAACTGAAAAAAGCTGAGGATGAAGTGAGAAAGTGGGATGAGGAGAAAGAAACTGGGATATTTTAAAGATAGCTGCAAGAGTGAGATGACAGAGGATCAATTAGGATTGTCTCTGCCAAATCACTTGGGGGATATGCAATGCTAGAATATCATAGAGCCAGGTGGGCTTCCAAAGCAGAGTGATTCCTTCCCTGCCAGAAGGGAATACATAGCAGAGAGGTCTCTGTCTATCCAGCAGCACCAAATTTCAGCTGGATTTCAAAAATAGCCTGAGGGCCAAATGTAGCCTGCAGGTAGTAAGTTAGCCACTACACTACAGAGGAGGCTCTGAAAGGAGTTATTGCTTGATGTAGCTCTACAGATCCTACTCTACAGAACTCCTCTGAAGATATTAAATTAGGAGGGGAAGGATGAATGTGGAAGGAAGCTTCATTGAGATGAGGAAGATGACTCACACTGTCAATTTTAAAAAATGACACAGAAATGTTTAAAATACAGACATTTTAAAGTTTAGGTGTAACAGCAATATTGCACAGCTGGTGTTATTCTTGCTTGTTGATTTAACACTCACCTCCAATCACTAGAGTAGTTACTTCAAGAGTCCTTGAAACTAGAGAACTGAAGGACCTTCCAGAGGAATTTCTTTCATTTTATTAAAACCCTTTTTTGCATTGCCTGAGATTCCAAAGATATTTGCCTGAAGCAGAACAACCAAAATTGGCTTTCATTGATATTTCACTGGCAATTCAGTTATCAGCCACCATAGATACACGGAAGAGTGTTTTTCTACAGGTGTTACCAAAATAGAGCTTGCCCATGTGATGGTACTTCTTGTTGCTGTGGAGTTCTCTGTTTTATTCTGTTTGCTACATTCATCCCACCCAGTCAATTTTATCCTCAAACTAACTCTCAGTTTCTTTCTATCTTGGATATGATGAAATTTGGGAACTGGTAAATCCTAAAAAGAAGAACCACCCTAATAGTGACTGGTTCAAATGTACTTCAGGATTGAGTGGGGATTTAGTTGAAACTAATTCTACCTCTTCAGGCAGACATTGAGTTCTCCCTGCCACCCCCCGATTCCAGCCCAAATAGGAAGATATTAGAGAACTTCAAAGAGGACAAGGTCACTAAAGATTTGCCCAGTTGAAGAATATTCCAGAACTGGAAGAAATTGTTTGACATGCGTTATGTTCTAATTTTCTTCTCTGCTTACTGTATTTTTCAAGGGATGTGCCTTTGGTCAGTCAGAGACAGGGGCAGTCTGCTGTCTCTCAAGGACTCAGAATAAGTTACTGTTCCTCCACCTGTTCATCAAAGCCCACTAAGCCAGCATATTTGACTATTAAGCTGCGGAAAAGACTACAGAGAGGGTCATCTCCATACTTTGCACAGCCATAATACATATATCATTGCTGTGCCGTTACTCTGAGCCCTTGAGATACAGCAGGCAAGAGCTATTAAATCATTCACTTCCACATTTCTCTTGTCCTGCTCTAAGGACATATGGGTAAAGAGGTGTGGTTTTTCCCATCCTAGTGAACTATTTATTCCATGCCATGGGAGGGGGAAACCTCACATATCTTTCTTTATAGCTGACCTGTAAATGGAATCCAACATGAAAGAGCTTAAAAACGTTTGGTTCTTGAACCTATCCTGAAAGTTAGTTGGATAGTGTGTTCTGTCATAGTGTTTTGACTTGACAGTATTGATGGGACCATTTTGAAAAATGAATCAGTAATCCTATACAGTAAAACAGTTAAGTGGCATTCTGTGGGGAAAAGCTAAGGAACCGAACCCTGTATATAGGGCACAATAGAATGAAGGGTGCTAATTCAACAGGTGGCTTGAAGGTACATACATAAATGATCAGAGGTATGTATCTGGACCTCTCTTTGTAAAAGCTATGATTTAAATACTTTATAGAAATCCTAGTTAACATCACAAGGATCAAATACCACACAGGCACTGCACAGTGAAAATGTGTGTGTTAACAATATTAATGGATCACAGTTAAACATGGACAGAAGAATGCTTTGTTTCTGGGGAGTTTTTCCCAGCTTTACGTTGTTGTTGTTTTGTGCTGCTGTACAATCTGCCACTCTTACTCTGTCTGAAGGAATGATATAGGATTGTCAACAGTACCTTCCTTGTGATAATGAAAGAGGGAAGGTATGCCTGGTCTCTTTCCTCTCACTGCCTACCAGTGATGTCAACTGTCTGTGCCCACAAATGACCTGGGAGTGCTTGGAGATGGCAAAAGAAGAGGAGGAAAGCCCATAAAAAGAAAAGACAAAGCAGGATGGAGACAGAAAAGGATGGAGGTATGGGCATGAAGTTCCTTCTAGGATGGGAGTGGGCAATTGTCAGAAGGAAACTCAGAGGACCATACAGCACTGTTGCACATTCTGCAAAACCTTTTTAGCGCTCTAATGTCTCCAAACATGCACTAAGAGGTGTGGTGATTTGCCATGTTTTTTGCTCCCCTCTCTGGGCCATTTTAGGTTCAAAAGCAGCATTTGATTAGGAAGTGATCTGGAAGTCATTTCTTGCTCATGTACAGAATTTTTAAAGGCTTCATCTGGGTCTAAAATGCCCCACAGAGCCCAAAAATAGGGAGGAAATGCTCCCAGTGCCTTCTGGAAAGCATTTAAGTGCATTTTTGTGCAGTTTTTGATACTTGATGGGTCTTGAAGATCATTAAAAACAGCTTTGAGAGAGTGCATGAGACCCAGAGGGTGCATTTTGCCCACCTCTGGTCTAGAAGACTACAGGCTTCCAGTTGATAACCTTCCCATGACTGTTCCAATAAGAGGACAAACTTGCTTGAAGAGTCAAGGGAATTAAGGCTGTGGGATGTTTGTGAAATATCCTTAAATGAATGTTATACTTGTTCCATCTGCTGAACTGGACTTTAGTCCAGTGCTTCTCAAGGTTTCTGATGTAGGGGATCAGCAATCTACAGGATATGACAGGGAACAGTGTCATATTTGTTGGATATTGTTATACTGTAATGTGTTTCTTTCTTTCTAGAAACTCGCCAGGGCCTGGCAGTGAAAGGTTTTTGGTTTGGGACTGGTCCATGGACTACTACTTTGACTAGCACTGTTCTAGTCTATAAAAGCTTATGCCACAATATATATTTTTATAAGAAAGAGGGAATGTAAATTATAAAAATCTGTAAAATAAGAACAGGGAGCCTGGAGGCTCAGTGCATTGCAGAAAATGAGAAAAACACTATTTAGAAACCTCTTTCTTATCCTCAGATACAAAGCAAATATGTGACTAGTAAAGTCCTAAATGATATTTGCCTACCATGTATTTGTATTCTGTGTTGCAGTATTATTGAAACTCTGTCTAAATTTGATCTACAGAGGATACAACCATAGGCCCTGTCTGCACTGGCCAGGATAATCCAGAGGCAGCCTAGAGCTGCCCCAACCTCCCACCATTAGCTCATCTCTCCACTCCAACTTTGGGTGACTGTTCACATGCATATCCCATCATGCTGCCCAGCACATCCACTGCCTTGGATGGAGTGTGGAGGGCATTGTTATGCCCAAGATTGTAAGGGCAACCTGTTTATCCTGAGAGTGTGTAATGAAAACCTCTCCCTCCGTGGACCTATTCACAGCAAGGCTGAGAAAGACATTGAGGCACCAAATTTGGTTTTAAACACCATGCATGTAACATTTATTGAATCACACAAGTAACAAAAACATTGATTATCAAGAGCTCTTTCACTCACACATTCATACAATACTCACATACACTTTCCTTCCGCCGAACATTGATCAGTTGTTCTCAAAGGCTGGGGATGACACCATTGCCGCAGTAGATGCCAACAAAATGGAGGTGAAAGTCCAGGGTCTTTATACTTTTTCTTCTCTCTGGCTCTTTGCTGCTGAAGTCTTGCAATATTGCAGCCCATTACTCAACTTCTTCTTTTGGGAGGACAGACAGGTTGTTCAGATCAGTCCGTGTTCAAAGCAACTCGTTCTGTTCAAAGTTCTCCATTGTCCTGTCAGTTCCTCATCATGGCGACTCAGGAGATAAGGTTCTTCCCGGTCATGGTTCATCACACCTGGACGGCACCCCGCTTCAGCTTCCAAGTTTTCAGACTTTCCTCGCCTCGGTTGCCAAATACCTTCGTCACATCAATGCTTTGCGCGGAACCATCTTGTTTGTTCCTTTAGCTATGTTTAAAGCACAATTCCTTGGTTCTTCGGTTCTTCAGCTCTGGGTTTAAGTCAGAGCTCACTCATTCGTCTTACAGCATTTCCACCATGTTTGGACCCTATGTTCCCCGATGGTTCAAAATGATTTTTGTGATGTTTTGTTAAAAAATATTTTGCCCCAAAATACCTTTTAGGGGACCAAGAAGGCCCTAAAACATGCCCCCATGGAGGGTATTTATTGACCAAAATGGTTTGTTTGTTTGTTTGTTGTTGTTGTTGTTGCAGAAGCAGGTGAAATGAGCTGAGGAGTCTGGGCCTCCAAGGTCTTCTGGAGGGCTAATGAGGGTTGATTGTCTTTCACAGTTGCCTACCCCTGGTTTAAAGCAATACCTTAAATTATACCCAGCATGTAACTGGGACTTGAGGGACACAGTGGTTCAGTGGGTATGATACTGACACTGTCACTTGCAAAGTCAGTAATTTGAGGCCCAAGTACCGTGTGAGGGAGTGAGCTCCCGTCACTAGTCCCAGTTTCTGCCAATCTAGCAATTTGAAAGTGCAAGGTACTACTTCAGTGGGAAGGTAACAGAGGCAGGATACAAAAAGGATGGTCTCCCAGCGCCTTGCTTTGCTACGTGAGGGAGCCGCAGTGGACAAACCATGCAGTTCCCTCGTGCAGCGAAAATAACCTTCAAAAAGCAGGTTCTTTCTGCGGCGTGATTATGATGCCACAGCGCGCCAATGGTGCACTCGCGGCATCATAATGGCGCCGTGACGTGTGGATGCTAAGCATCTGTCATGTTAAAATGGCGGCGCCCGTGTGTACAGGGTGCCGCCATTTTGATGCCCTCATCACGTGTGAGGGGCGAGTTGCGTCTGGAAGCGCCGCCTCTCACACGTAACGATGGTGCCCCATAGGGCCCGTCTGTAAAGCGCCAGAGTTTCCTCTGCAGACATACTGTACTGGTCATATGACCATGAGATCATTTTTGACAATGCTGGCCCCCATGGCTTAGTAACAGAGATGAGCACCGCCCCCTACAGTTGGACATGACTAGACAATCTTGTCAAAGGAAAACCTTTATCTTTTACCTTTAACTTGGATTTGAGAGCCCTCCTGGTTTAGTGATTTAAGTGCTGGACTAGGACCCCAGGAAACCTTGGTTTATTTGTACTTTGTATTGCACTGTTATTGAAACAGTTCTTACTCAGCCATTGGAACAAATGTGGTGACTTTGGGCAAGTCACACTGTCTCAGCCTCAGAGGAAGGCAATGCCAAACCCTCTCTGAACAAATTTTGCCAAGAAATCTCCATGATAAGTTTGCCTTAGGGCCACTGTAGGTTAGGAACAGCCTGAGGGCATGCAACAACACAATAGGAAATGGTAAATATTCCAGGGCCCTTTGGTTTGTTTTCAATTAATCCACACTCCAAATTAATTCCAGATTATTGTAGAATTGACTAGTAGAGTTCCAAATTTCCGAGCATAAGTATGAGCCTCAGGGCTTAGCCCTTCAGTTTTGGTCTTCAGGGCAAGGGGGAGGAATCTCAAGGCAAGAGCACTGAACTGGCTTGAAAAGTGTGCATGTATTTGACTTCTAAAAAAAATCTCAAGGCCTTGGACAGTTGAGACCTGCCAATCCTGTTGATAGTGCAGAGATCTATGATGACTGCTGTAATGTGTCCCTGGTAGTACTTATTTGAAGTTTCCGAAGAATGTTTGAAAGCTACCATATGTAAAGCACAACACAGCAATTAAATCGAAAGAATAATACAAGAATAGAGGAATTATCTTTTTGTGGGTACATACAAAACTTCTTTAGAGGAAGGCATATCTAAGCAATATTGATGTGAGGGGACATCTTTGGGGGTCTATAAACAGAAGCCGTTTTATTGCTGTTGGTTTAACTTTCTTGTGATTTATATTCTTATTTCCAATGCCACCTTGACTTTGATTTTATCATGGAATGTGTGGCGAAATGAAATAAAATAAAAATAAGCAGTCACTTCAGGCAAAGTGTTCCATGAGGGATGCTGTCTTCCCATCTGCTGTTTCTGTACCCTCCTCACTATAATGTGCGTGGGAAAATTCTGTGAGCAATGCTACCCAGGTTAGGTCAAACTACCTTTGCCAGAGAGATCATTGGAGACCTGAGGCATTTTGTAATATCTGCTTTACTGTCAAGCATACAAGTAGAGCCTAGGTGGAAGAAAGCAGCACAAGCCCTCACAGCAGGCAGCAAATCCTCTGCTGACATCAGATCCACATAGAGGATCATACTTCCAGACATCATTGCCAGCTGCCTGAATCTGTGTACCTAGAGTCAAACTACACTTTGCACTTAATGTATAGTGAGAACCTTCTGATTTTTTAAAATCACCAGCCAAAAAATTACCCAACTTTGTACTAATCAGGATAGTCCTTATGCTGGGATATGTGGTGTGCTTCAAGCAATGTTGTAAAGCTGTTACAGTGTAATGTTTAAACAAAAGTATTAAAAACCATTAAATAGACAACCGTATTGAAATAGTTAAAACTAGTACAAAGTTTGTTTGTTGTTGTGAGTCCTCAAGTCATTTCTGACTTATGGTGACCCTAAGGTGACCCTATCAGGGATTTTTCCTGGCAAGATTTGTTCAGAGGAGGTTTGCTATTGCCTTCCCCTGAGGCTTGAGGCATGTGACATGCCCAACATCACCCAGTGGGTTTCCATAGCCAAGCAGGGAATTGAACCCTGATCTCCAGAGTCATAGTCAATCATTCAAACCACTATGCCACAGTGGTTCTAAAACAGTTTAAAATAAATATAAATCATAAGTTAAAGGTTCAGCAAAACTTTATTAAAATACCCATCTGCTACACCCAGCTAGAGACTGAACACCTCTTCAAATGAAAAGGTCTTTGCCTGCTGGTGAAAAAAGATTCATACATCCCCTTGCATCTGAGAAAGTAGATTCAAGTCTACGAAAGCTTATGCTACCAATCTCTCTCTTTCAGTTGGTATCAAAGGTGTTACAAGAAACCTTTTCATACTGATTTTCCAGACTAACATGGCTATGTCTTTGAATTCTCCATCTTGTGTGGGTGAAACCATGAACTATGGGATCCACAACCTGTCTTGTCAAGAAGTACTCTGTTGTAACTGTTCACTTGGGGCAATTGAACCTTACCACTTTGGGAATGTATCCCTGAGTGAGGCAAGTTCTCAGCTGCCTCAGAATTCAGTACACAAAAGCAGCAATCTAGAAAGCCAGAGTCAAGCCAAAAGGGTAAGGCATGAAGATGCTATACATTATCAGTCAGGAGATCAAGAATCCCAAGCAATAAATGGAACACTACTAGTCAGTGGACTGACTGATTTTGAGCAAGGAGGACTCTCAACAACTGCTGGGAGATTTACTGGTGACTGATACCAGGTATTTGATTATTCAGTATTTCCTATTTACAAGACTTTGACTCCTGTGATGCTGTTCCTTCTCTCTTCACTGACATTAGTACAACTGTGGGCGGGGCCTGTGCCCCTGCCTGCATCCTGGTCAGGTGTCCTCTAATCCCCGCCATGTGGGAAACAAACTTTGCAGAACTCCAGAAGTATATGCAGTCAAACTTTACAAAGTTCTAACACAAAACAAACAATTTCCCAATGTTCCAACACCACCAAAAGTAAGACTTGCTGTTGTCTTCACAGTTTGTCTTTGACCTCCTGTGCTCGGGGCACGCGGTCCTTTTCCTGGGGCTCTCGTTCTGACTTGTCCCACTCGGTGGGGACCGGAGCTTGCTCCCAGCATTCCCCTTTTGGGTTCCACCACTCTTTCTCTAGACTCCCACCTTCCTTTTTCCTCCACTTCCTCTCCTGGGGATACTTGAAGTTGCCCTCCTCCCTGGGGTCTCGCAGCTTTACCTCGAGGTGCAGGCCCACCCACGTCAGTCCATGTCGACCTTGCAAAGACACTGGCTGGCCTTCTCTCCTGGGGCTTTGCATCACCTTTCCTCTCCCCCTCTACCGTCCGCCTCTCCGTGCCCAAGTCTTCCGCGTCTCTCCTTCCACCCCACGCTCAACTCTCCCTCCACTTTTATATCTGGCCCTTGGGCTCCTGACTCTGCCTCAGTCTCCACCCCCAGGGCCTCCTCCCTCAATTTGCCCTGACCAACCCTCCCCTCCTCACTACAACAACATTAGTACAAAAAACATTGCTAAGGATTTGGTATGGTGTGGTATGGGAGGAGATCACTGGGGTGGGGGGTGACACCATGGGTTACCACAACAGGTGACGCCAACCCTAGCGATGCTACTGTCTTTGGCATCAGATCCCTCAGATTCCAGAGGGTGAGTTATGACTGGTAGGAATAAACGAATCCCCTTCCCACGCTCTGTGAATCTTCCCAGTCATCTCACACCCATCTGTAGTAGTGTAAAAATGGGAAAGATAGTTATTTGTATCACCCATCCACCCCCAGCCAGTAAATCTGCCTAATCCTGAGCTGGTAATTAGAAATCTTAATTGTCATTATTCACTACATTCTTATGATGAAAAACAGAAAAGAATTTTGTGGCACCTCAAAAACAAACAAATTTATCATGGCAGGGAAACGTTCAGCTTCATAAACATGCTTGCCATTATAGTTCCACAAGTCTTCTTACTGTGTTTGCTGCATTCAACTAACATGGGAAGCTTTCTGGAAATTATTATGATTATTATTCTTATTGGGTTGCTGTTGCTGTTAAGGGATGCTTTTGAAGTGTGAAGCCAAAAGGTGGTACATTGGCAAAATCATTCAGTGGTCTAGTTTAAAATAACAACAGCAACAATTGCTACTATTACTGGTTATAATGGGGAATCAGCCTTAAAGCAGCATTTCTTTGGTTAGCTATATAAGCCGAGAAAACTCTTTAGCCATTTTGTTTTCCTGAAGGGATAATACTGTGATGGGTGGCAACAATATGGCTACTCAGGTGTTGAGGAATAGATGAGTCCGGAAACAAACCTGAGTGACGCAATCCCATGTGTGTGTTTGTGTGTCTGCAGAAGGAAGGATACTATGTGGAATACAGTCTCCACTGCCCCCCAAAATGTGCTAGGAGATGCAAGGGAGAGAATGAATGGGAAGATAATTGTATTTTTCTTCCAACATACCCTCTCCCCAAACCCCAGCCATCACTTTGACCCTTTTGTCAAATCATCCACATTCAGAAAGCAACTAGCAAAAAGAAGCAGGCTGCATGCTAGCTGCTGTTGCTAAGGAAACTAGAGGAGAGACAGAAGGAGGGGAAAATGGAGGAAGAAGACCATTTGTGAATAAAAATCAGCCTCCGTTCTCTTCCTGCCTCCTCCCTCTCTCCATGTTTATTTGCTTTTGCATTGTGTGCATGTATGTACACTTTCAAGGACTAAAATATGTGTTCAGTGCCTTTTTGGCGGGAGGAGAACCCCATGATAGTAATAATAATTTCTTTCCTTTTTTTTTTAGTGATGTCTTTCCTACCCTTCTCCTCTCATGCTCCAGTTCTCTTACCACCAAAATAGAGACATTTGTCCCACTCTGAGGTCAAGGGGGAAAACCCAACCACATTTCCCTTGCATACATGGCAATTTCTTTTCCCTCTGAGGGTTTTGGGGAAGTCTAATCATTTTTTAATTTGGAGTCTTGCTTTCAGCCCTCCAGCTTAACCAGCAAGGATAAGGTGCATAATTCCCATTGCCCTTACCAGGTTTCTCTTTGAACTAAGGGTATGGAGAATAGAAACATACCGACTCAAATCCAAGATATGACAGGCTCCCTCCCAGTTTCCTTTCTTTCCCTCTCCCCCTTCATCCACTTGCATTGCAGATTCACAATCTTGCATTTTTAGCATTTTATCATTCTAGATATTTTGTTTCATTTGAACATGGTACTAGTGTGAATGGTAAAATGGTAGTACAGTAGTATAAAATGGTAGCAGTAGAGCCAGCATGGTTTGAGCATTGCAGTATGATTTGGGAGATCAAGGTTTGATTCTGCTCAGCCATGGAAACCTATTGGGTGACCTTGGGTGAGTCACACACTCCCAGCCTCAGAAAACACCATGCTAGGCTCAGCTTAGGGTCATCGAATGTCAGAAATGACTTCGAATCATAGAATCATAGAGTTGGAAGAGACCATGGGGGTCATCCAGTCCAGTCCCCTGCCATGCAGGAACACAGAATCACCCCCCCCCCCAAACAGATGGCCATCCAGCCTCTGTTTAAAAACCTCCACCACACTCTGAGGCTTGAAGGCAAACAGTCACCACCACCACAACAAATAGTATGAATCAGGTTTCTCCATTTGTTTTAAAAATCAAGTTAGAAGCCTTTGGAAGGGTATTTACTAGATATTCTGCTGTTCTTCAGAACTGGATCAAAAGGTTAAAGAAAGAAAACCTATATTCACCAATATTTCACAAAAAGAGGGGACAACTTTTTGTTGTGAACTTGTGGCTGTCATCCCTTTCTTCCCCTTGACCCATGTGTATACCACACAATTAAAACAATATTTTCAGTTGCCCTAAGCCAGGATGGTGTAATCGCTTTCATTGTTGGATTGCAACTCTGAACACCAGTGTTCAAATCCCTGCGTGGTCATGGAACCCACCAGGTGACCTTGGTCAAGTCATGCCCTCTCAGCCTCAGAGGAAAGCAAAGGCAAGCCTCCGCTGAACAAATCTTGCTAAGAAACCCCTGTGATAGATCTGCCTTAAGGTCCCATTTTGGGAGTAATACAGGATAAACCCAATAAATAAATAAATAATAAATTAGGGTCCTCATAAGTCAGAAATGACTTGAAGGCACACAGCAAAAAGTATGTACAGTGTGGAAGGTGGCAATGCATGCCAGGCTCCATCCTATACCATCTGTGTTCATCAGAATGGATAGAGAGAACTCTCCACCTTTACCTTGTAAAGCTTGTTCTGCACAAATGGAACCCCAGATTTACAAAGATCTTAATAACATAAGGCAGAAACTGAGATTCTCTAGATGTTTTGGACTTCAGCTCCCAGAAGTTCTTGCCAGCATGGACAATGGTCAGAAATTCTGGGAGCAGAAGTGCCGAACATATGGAAGACCAAATTTGAGATCACTGACATAAGGGAAGACTCAGACAGATACACACACACCACACAGTCTTAAAATAACAGGTGAATGGGTTTGTAGAGGCATGCAAGTCAGACCAATCCCCTACTGACACATTCAGCTAATGTGAGAAGAGGCCTTGTGCATGCACTGGCATTAGTGTGTGTATGTATGTATGTATGTATGTATGTATGTATAAGAACATGAGAGGAGCCATTTTGGATCAGATCAGAGGCCTGTCTAGTTCAACATTCTGTTCACATAGTGGGTAATGGTTGCCTATGGGAAGCCTGCTAAGAGTATATGTGTGCAACTGCACCTTCTGTCTCTGGTTGCCTGTCAACTCATATACTGTGGCATATTGCATATATATGCCACAGGTGATATATAACCATCCTGACTGGTAGCCTTTGATGGCCCCATCCATAATGAAATCATGCAATCCCCTTCTCCAAGTCATCCAAGTTGGCAGCCATAATTCTATTTTAGGGCAGTGAATTCCATAACTAACAATGCAGCATATGAAGAAGCACTTCTTTTTATGCATAGTGAATCTTCTGCCATTCATTTTCAGTGTGTCAAACTGCTTTATGCTTCCTGAAGACAGTGTGATTGGCAGCAGTGTAGCTAGAGGACATGATAGTGACATGAACATAGCTTTAAAAAGTCCTACACACACACACACACACACACACACACACACATACACACATATATTATTTATTTATTTATTTATTTATTTATATAGCGCTATATATAATATATTGCTTCTTTATACATTTTCTGGACATGAGATCATGGGAGGAGTCTTTTGCCACAATCTCTACATCTTTAACATGCCTTAGTTCAGTCTTCCTAGAAAAGTGCTAATGTTAATGGATTTTTTCTTCCAGCTGTTGGTTTCTGCCACCACATGTCCTACACTGGCTTTAGGAGCAGATGGTATACTGGTTTGCGCATTGGATTACAACTCTGGAGACTAGAGTTCAATTCCCTGTTCAGCCATGGACCTCACTGGATGAGCTTGGGAAGGTCACACACTCTCATCCCCAGAAAATCCTGTGATAGGTTCACGTTATGGTTACCATAAGTCAGAAACTATTTCAAGACACACAACATAGAATAAATGTGTTTGTGTTTGCCTTCAAGTCTCCTGTCAATTTATCCATTAATTTCATAGGATTTTCTTAGGCAAGGAATACTCAGAAGTGGTTTTGCCCATTGCTTCCTCTGAAATATAACCTATAACACCTTATATTAGGGCTGACCCTGATTAGCTTCTAAGATCAGACAGGATCTAGGGCTTTTAGGGTATTTGAGTAAATATACTGATCACAGTAAGCTTGACTTTATTTCGGAATGGATGCCCCACATGTTGTCCCTTTGCAGATTTACAGGTTTTTTTTTTTAAAGTATCAGAATACCATAAATAGAGAGCCAGTGTGGCATAGTGGTTTGAGTGTTGGACTACAACTCTGGAGACCAAGGTTCAAATCGCCACTCAGCCATGAAACCCACTGGGTGACCTTGGGCACAACACCCACTGAGCCTCAGAGGAAGGCAATGGCAAACCTGGTCTGAACTAAATATTCCCAAAATACCCCATGACAGGCTCACCTTAGAATCACCATAAGCTGGAAATGAAGTCACACTACAGCAGCAATGCATGCATCCTCCCTTTCCCAGATACGCCCTCTTTTTCAGAGCTCAAATTTCTCTCCAGGTGGCTTTTTAAAATGTGCAGCAGTTTTAAAAATGTCTGCTGCTGCTGTTTTGCCCCCTGCCTACCAACCACCTCTGCATCACCATGATGTTGGATGTGGTAGGGGAAGGGACAATGGACAGCCTGGCAGAGCACTCAGAGACAAAGAGAGAGCAACTCAGGGTGGAGGGGAGATAGACTCACAGGATAGCTACCAGAGCAAGGTGACTGAGGATGCTTTAGGCCACACAGATGCAGTGGATCAGAGTAGCTTGGAGGATCAGGGGAGGCAGCTGTCAGAGGAAGCAAGGAAGGAGGAAAGGGAAAAGGAAATTGTTATTTCAGTACAATGAAGGTTAGGAATATTTCTGATAGCAATTAACTCTGTCTATACAGCAGCAGTGTTTAAAGAGAGAGTTGTCATAGCAATCTATGGTTTGAAGTAGTCAGTGGTTAAATGTGTCCCTTTTTTGCCTTTAAAAATATGGTAACCCTATAGTTACAAAACCCTGTGGTTCACAGTAGCTGGCATATATGTACAGAATATCTGAAAAGCAAAACAGATTGATTCACCAGCATTAAGGAAATGGAACATATTTCCCCCTGCATTTCTGTGGCAGGCTGCCCTTAAAAGCGGGAGCGTGCGCATGAAAAAGGAAGGAAGGAAAGAAAAAAAGAAAATTGAGTTCAGAGCTAGCTCCCAATGAGGGCTAATATTCCAGTTCTGCGATTTGTTAAATCAAGCCTCATTTTCCTCCCCTTTCTCTTTCTTTAAAGCACAAAAGCATTCTCAGTGTGTTAATTTGCTTCCTTTTGTGAAAGACTGCTCCCAGTTGGTCTTTAATCTTTGAATTCCAGCTCAGGGGTGGAAGGGATAGACTGACTCAGTGTGGTGGGTTGTGATTAGATGCATCCCAAAAACTAAAGTTAGTAATTATCTCATTAATATGCAGCCTCATCTTAAGAAGAATTTGTAATCAGGGCTTCCAGCCTCCCAGGTGCTGTTCTTTCTGCAACTAAGAGCTGCAGTTGCTGTTTAGTGCTGGGCTTTAAGCAGACTTGTTTCCAACCTTTTCCAATAACACTTTTGCAGAAGACCTGCTTTCCTCTCAACCTATGGTTTTATACTGACAAGAACCAGTGAGGCATAGTGGTTTCAGTGCTGGACTATTGGGGACCAGGGTTCAATTCCCAACTCAGTCATGAAAGCCAGTGGGTGACCATGGGCAAGTCACATGCTCTCAGCCTCAGGGGAAGGCATGGCAAACCTCATCTGAAGCTGAAAAAATCTTGCAAAAACCAACAACCCATGATAGGGTCACCTTGGGTCACCATAAGTAGGAAATGACTTGAAGGCACACAGCAACAACAAACTGGCAAAACCTCTTAAGAACCGCATTGAAAAGTGATCAGAAAAACAACAACTGCCCTAGCTTGATACTGTGCCTTCAACAGATGCTTGAGCCACAGTTTTGAGACATACATTTTCAGCTTTTAATGTCTACAGACCAACCCTTTTTAAATGCTTGGCTATGCAGAGCAACTGAAAAGCTGGAAACCCCACTTAAGCC
Source organism: Sceloporus undulatus (assembly GCF_019175285.1). Taxonomy (NCBI): domain Eukaryota; kingdom Metazoa; phylum Chordata; class Lepidosauria; order Squamata; family Phrynosomatidae; genus Sceloporus; species Sceloporus undulatus. The sequence goes on along the minus strand of NC_056526.1, from coordinate 24,857,057 downwards.
CACTTTCAGAGCCAAAGAAGAAAACAACAAAACAAGTATCAGAGTAACTACCCAATGTAGTTTCTGAATTTTCTTCTGCCCATGTGTTTCTGAATTTAAAATGCTTTCCTCAGGGGATCCTTAACAAACAAACAAAAAGCCAAAAATATAAATGATAGACACATTTAAAAGTACAAAAAAAATTGTACCATGTCTTTTTGAGAAGCCCTGGCCACTCAAGGAAACAATGAAAACAGGGAAATCAACTAGACTCTCCCATGCAGAAGGTAATTCTCTTGTTCTGTCTTAATAATAATGATGTTAATTTATAGCACCCTTTCCACTAAAGTGCAGAACATCAAGCATATACGATCAAAAACAAGAACAATAAAACATAACATTGTAAATATACATCATCATCAAATAAGCCCGGGAAAATGGCAGTGCCATTATTAAGCATGAAATCTGCCTCTTATTTAATGTTATACATGGTGATGGAACACAGTCATTGCTTTAGCAGAAAGAGAAAAGGTGGCTGCAGCATGGTGTGGTGTTAGGAATAAGATAAGCAAAAGCACACTTTTGAGGTAAGGATTATCTGCTAATCCATTTGTAGGCCTCTCCTGAGCCATGACTAGTAATTAATCACAGCTGTTGTTTCAATAATCTGATGGGATTCACAATCTGCCAGCAGTTATCTAGGGAATCTAGAACAGAAAGAAAGATGCCACCTGGCAGTTTGAGCTGCACAAAAGCCTGGTGAGCAAGAAGAAATGAAATCCACTTTTGGAGGCGAACACTGAACAGAGGTTGGAAGTAACTAGTTGAAAATAAATAATTATTTACAATTAATTTGATGCTTCCCTCATTATGAAAGTATAAATACATAAAGTTATAACTGTGACCAAACAAGGAATAATTTAGTTCCCCATTGTGCCATGGTAAATTTTAACATTTTGTTGTTATTTCTTGTTAAGTCTGTTTTGATTTATGGCAACCCTGTGAATGAGAGACCGTCAAGTCATCCTGTCATCAACAGCCCTGCTCTAGTCTTGCAAACTCAGGGCTGTGGCTTTCTTGATTAACTCTATCCACTTGTAATGTGATCTTCCTCACGTCTTCTCATGATCTTTCCAAAATATACAATCACAGTTTGGTCATTAAGGTTTCTAGGGAGAGTTCAGGCTTGATTTGGTCTAAGACCTTTTTATTTGTATTTTTAATAGTCCATGATATCCATAGAACCCTTCTCCAGCACAATATTTCAAATGAATAGATTCTCTTCTTGTTGGTTTTCTTCACTGGCTAGCTTTCACAACCATTCATAGAAATCAGAACTACTATGGCCTGGATAAGTCTGATTTTGGTATTTAATAATATGCTTTTATTCTTGAGGATGTCTTGAGGGTGTTATCTGGTTCCTTCATGGCTGTCTTCCAAAGTCTTAGTCTTCTGATTTCTTACCGGTTGTCTCTATTTTCATTAATGACTGAGCCAAGGTATATGAAATCTTTAACTAGTTCAGTTCTTTGTTACCCGCTTTAAAATTATGTTAAAAGTTAGTAAAGTTTGCCAACTTGGATCCCATCAGAGGTAAAAGGCAGGGTATGAATTCAATAAATAAATAAATGTAAACCATCTATGGTTGTTACTGTTGTCTTCTTTTATAATTATAGAGTTATGGTTTCACTAAGTGGTGGAGGAATATCATGTGGTTCAGCTGCTGGCTGATGCTGATACCTCACACTCTGTTGTGGGTTGTAAGGCAACAATGAGGTGGATGATAAAAGAATGTGTTTTGCACTATAAATTGATGGCTTGAACAGTCCAATTTTTAAATACAACTATAGTAACTATTTTAATTGCTTTTGAGAAAAAGAGAGGTAAAGATTGAATGTTTTAAAAAATTGAAATCATAACCATAGCTAAACACTGGGACTGGAGCAAGAACTGTAACCAGTTCCTTTAAAAAGGTAACTTTCCAAGCTATGCAGTTGAAATGTGGAAAAGTGCAGGGATGAAAATTTTGTAAGACCTCTTTGAACCAATCATGGTACTGCCATGGAGTAAACTGAATGATGTTGTGTATCCAGTAACTGCTCCACAAATGTATTGTAAGACAGAAGACGTGATGTTAAAATGGTAATGCTTTCTTAGCAAAAGTACAAGATACAAAATAAATACTGCCATCATTTGATTGCCAACATGCCATTCACACACTGGCCACTGGCCATCCGAGACACAAAGTTGGAACTGAGACAATCTCATAGTGAACCCAGATGTAACAAGGTGAACTTGAGCATGTCTGAATCTTCTAATGTGACAACACTGACAAAGTTTATGAATCAGGCTAACTTTTTCTCCCATCTTTTCCCTGCTTCCAGTTCCTTTCCCATTTCCCCTTCTTATTTTGTCTAGAGCAGAGGTGGGAATCATGTGGCTCTCCAGCTGTTGTTGGACTTCAAACCCCCATCATCTCTGTTTAGGATAGCCCCTGGTGAGAAATACTGGAAGCTGCAGTCCAGTAACATTGGGAAGGCTATATGATTTCCACCAGTGCCCTAGAGTAGTTGATCAGACTGAACACTTCCGAGATTTCTTTGAAAAGAAAGTGACCTTTGAGCTTCAGCCTTCACCTCTGTTATTCCAGCTGAACCTTTAGAATGGCTATATATTTGAAAGAAAATAATGGGAAACCCATTTATATCAGCTAAGAGCCAGACCAAAACATTCTGTTATTGAAGAAAGAAGTCAATGGTTCCACTCCACCATTCCATGCCTAGAAGACAATCAGACTAGCTGCTGGATCTTATTTCAGCACTTGTTGATGGGACAGCAACCTCAACCACATTGAAAGACAGCTGAATAGAGAATGTGGAACATATTGCATGGCATACAGATGTATCTCTTCTTTCTGTTGCTGCAGTTCCATGCCCATATCTGCCCCTGAAGTAGCTACCTCTCAATAAGACCCAATTCAGAAGGCTTAAAATTATGACTCCATTCAAAACTTCAGTGCAGGGCTTTTCTTCCAAAAGAACTCTACCAGAGACCTGGAGCTTGATGTGGTTACAAAAATATTTGAATATCTTTCTCAAACTGAACTTGGGAGTACCTCCCATTACATCTACCTGCAGTGCCATGGCATGGGCTTTTCTCATGGCAGGTGGCAGATTAATGTAAGAATGGTATTCAGATGTTATTGTGGCTGCTCAGAGGCCAACCAGTGATTTTCTGTGATAGCCATGCTACCCAGATTGAACCTTTTAGCCATCTATGAGCTGCAGCAGAAGGTTCCTCATAAGAATTTTTGATAGCAAAGTTCTAAAAATCAGTGCTGACATATATCATAAATTAGGATAGGGGTGCGTGGGAGAGTTCTTTCTCCCTATCTCCTTATTAAAAAGTGCATTTGCATATATGCATGAAAAAAGCGACCTTTCCCTCATGTTTGCCTCTCTACAGAGTCTTAGTCACCATCACCTGCAGTCACGATCTTCCATGACTTCTCCACAGCAACAAGCCATAAGGTCAAAAACAAAGGACAGGTCTCATCCAGGAGATTGCAGAGTGCCTCCCACAACTAGTATTAGTCTGTGATCTTAAACTTAAAGGAAGCTGTCAGCATTCACCCACTGGTATGGTCATCAGACTGGGATGGAACTGCATTGCACTAATGCCTGTATGTGAGTGCACACCACAACATTTTTAAAGGTGAAAACAGAAACTTTAGAGGGGAGGGGGAGGGAGAGACAGAATTAGAATGGCTTCCATTTAAAGAATCTCTTTAAAAGTTTTCCAAAGGAACTGCTGGGTCTTTAATTAAAAAAAACAAAACAAAGACAAAACATTTACACACCAGTAAAAATGAAAAGAGCAATTAACCCTCATGCCCCATCTCTCCTGCCAGCCCTTTACTGCTCAGGTTGATCAATAAGCCTCTCCAATCAAATAAACAGTTTTCTTTTCCTATGAATCACGGCTGTAATTTTCCTATCTATGCTCTTCCATTTCTCTGAAGTAAAAGTCTTTTAATGGCTTGAAGAAGGTTCTTTTGATAACTGTTTCTTCATCTGTAATAAAACAAACAATGGCCAGAAAGAGAGATTGATGACCAATGCGATAATTCAATCCTGGGCTTTTGATGATCTATTAAATTACTCCTTAATGCCTCCAGATGCACCTCTAACTAGTAAGGGACTCTGCAGCACTGAGCAATCATTCTTTCCATTAGCCTATAAATAACCCATGCAGTTGGAGGTCAGTGTGTTGGTCAGAGAGCAAAGATCCACTCTGGCTTGTGCTTGTGTCCTTAACATTAGTTTGTTATGTAAAAGTGGGAGGTTGTTTTTCAAGCACATAGATGTGTGTTATCATTTGGTAAAGGTATAAAAGCTGGAAATACAATTTGGTACACATGCCAACTTGACAGGTGAACAACTCTGGCTCAGCAATGTTAGAGGTCTATCTTATTTTCATTCTTAATTGGAGAATGGAAGGTATTTTAAGGGGATAGAAATGTATCCCTAGAGACAGTCCCTCATTCCATGTCCCCAAATTAAGTTCCTCTAACCTTGAATTTGCAATGTGAGTCCTCAAAAGATCTTATGGAACAAATGCAAAGCAGTGGGTTTCATGATAAGGCCTGTAGATAAAGCTAAAATCTCCATCAGAGATAGAATCCGAGCAGTGATTTTTAAAGTTTCTACTTGTAAGGTCAGCTTTCCAGATGAGTTTAGCCTCCATGGAACCTCATTACATTGCAAGGATTCTGGAGTAATTTGTTTTTCAAGGACTCCTATTGATCTTTTCATGTTAAAAGCATCCTGTTTTTCTCCGGAACAAATTTGGAAAGCCTCTGTGTTAAGGTGAGCTGTAATGAATGATCCAGTCAATGGCATACAGTTGACAGAACAGCAGTCAAACCAAGAAGATCAGAACCTGTTGGACAGATCCTGTTGAGAAACAGATAAAGTCTCAAGCACCATCCAGAAAGGCAAGAGGAAGATCTCAAAAACAGAGAAGAGTATAGTAATTCATTTTGGTGCTCCATTTGAGAAAAACCTCACCAATTACTCAGAGGGGAAAAAATCCAGAAATTTTGACAATGAAGAATGCCATTTTATTGGTGGCTGTGAGAAGACCTCATGGACTTGCCCAAAGACAGAGCTGGGAAACAGTACTTTTTTGCATTGTTACTACTAGAACCGTGATGTGTGGGAAAACTACCCCATGTCCCTAGAGTTTAAGACCCATGTCAGAAGAATGATCCCTTGTGAAAACTAAGAAAAATAACTTTTTGCCTCTCAATCTGTGGTTTCACTTCTTTTCTACATAGGAAAAATTGAGATATTTCAGGTGCAGGAACAAGGTGACTAAAGATATACAGGTGGAATTAAAAGATATAGCCATGTTAGTCTCTAGAATCCTTACATAGATTGATCTTTGAGGCAAACGGAAAGAAATTGGCAGCATGAGCTTTTGTAGACTTCAGTCTACTTCCTCACCTGCTAGGTGGGTTTGTTAACAGTCAAATCTGCTAATATCTCAGTGTTGATAGAAATGCAGATGTTCTCATCTCTTTGTTCACCTTTGAATAGATGCTCAGCATATCATTGGCCTGTCTGTTTGCTCCCATTAACACACACATACACACATTCTAGTACACATAACTTCCTGCATTATATTTTATTCTTACTGTGTGCCTTCAAGTAGTTTCCGAGTCATGGTGAACCAAGGTGAACCCATCATGGGATTTTCTTGGCAAGATTTGTTCAGAGGAGGTTTGCCACTGTCCTCCTCTAAGGCTGAGAAAGTTTGAGCTGCTAAAGGTTAGAGTCAGTGGGTTTCCATGACTGAGTAGGGATTTGAACCCTGGTTTCCTAGCATCCTAGTTCAATGCACAAACCACTAACCACACTGGCTCATTATGGGGTTGTACAAACAGCCCCTAAGGGCACAAAAAGGAGCCAGCGGCTGTATGGAGCTCCTTTGGTGCTGCATCATCTGGATGTGACCTGGTGGCACGAGAACCACCATATTACCACCTTGGAAGCCTTTAAAAAGGCTATTAAGACGGCTCTCTTCCGGCAGGCCTTTCCATACTAGGTTAAATCCATCTGATCCATTAGACTTGCTTCCACCTCTATTGATACCAATATCAAAATTGATTGATACTATTGTCCCCATCTGCCCTGTCTCTAGAGGAAGACTCATGAGTGCTAATCTGCTCAAAATTTTAGTGTATTCATATTGGACAGTTTTAAATTTTTTGATGTTTAATCATTTTTTAGGGGTTGATCACTGTTTTTATGATTGGGGGAGGGGTCAGGTTTTGGGATTTTTAAATTGTAATTTTTGTTTGATGTTTTATTTATATTGTTGGAATCTGCTTTGATTCCTTTGTGAAAAAGCGGAATACAAATAATAATAATAATAATCATCATCATCATCATCATCATCACCATCATCAAGGGCATGCGTCATCTGGATGCAACACCCTGACTCCGCCCCAGGCCGGCACAAAGAGCTGGTCTGTACAGGGCCTATATTTATATGCTGACAACCAAAACAAGCCTAAACAAGAGGTTGGACTGGATGGCCCTTGTGCTCTCTTCCAACTCTATGATTCTATGATATAGGTGCAGTACACACCACCTGCAAAAGGCAGGCTGGTGCCGCCACTCATTACTGTGCAGCATTACCGCAGCAACCAAATGTTGTGGTGCCACTGTGCAGCAAAAAAGGAACGCGTGGAAGCAGCTCCAGTTTGTTGTGCTGTTGCACCACCACAAGCACCTTAGGATGGCGCAGTTACGTTGCAGCTGCACTGCACCATTTGGACACAGTCACATCACCAACGCGTGCGACATGTGGGTGGGGCCACGCAATCATGGCACCCCCCCACAAGTACTAGTGTTAGGAACCATGTGGTTGCCACGTGGTCCCTAACCCTGAAATTGGCACCAGCATGGTGCAAAAGGGCGATCTGTATCACGCCATAGTTATCATATGACTACTGCATAATGCAAAGTAATGTTCTGGTGACTCTAGATGTCTTTGCAAATTTTGACTTCATGGTTCTGGAATGTGGAATTTAGTATTTCTGTTAAAATTAATATTGTCAAACAAAGACCACTATTATTGATAGAGCTAATCTTTCCAGTAAGGTATACTAGATCCCAGAAGGAGCCTCTATTGTCTTCTTCAAAATGTGGGTTTCCTTCCATTCCAACCACAAGCATCCGAGGCAATAAAATATAAAGTCAAAAGAAATGTCTATGAAACCAGACAGATTATTAATCTGTGATAAATGGTATGTAGAGCATTAAGAATTTTAGAAGATTGGACACGATTGTCCTCTCACACTGTCAATTAGATGGATCTTTTTAATATTATCGGTTAAGACGAGCACAGACACAAATGACTGTGCATGGTTTGTGCTTTTTATGTTTTATTTGCATAGGACACAGCAGGATGACATCAACAACACTTGAGAGAAAAGGTTCAGGAATGGATTACCCGAGTCCCTTAAGACCTTTTGTTATACAGTTAAAAGCAGTTGTTTTTAATGTACCCACAATGGGTTATGTCATTATGTTAATTTGTGCCACATTGCCACAAACAGGACTCTTTGATTATAGCAGTGTTACAACAGTCCAAGCTGTGGCATAACAGAACTATGGCTGGATGATCCAAAGAAATATCCAGTTGGACCATTTCCACTCTGTTCCATGACTGCACGAAGATGCACAATATTTTTTCCTTTGCCACTATTCAGAGTATAGAAAAGTTATTTTTGCATTCCAAAATCCTCCAGCCAGCATAATAATAATAATAATAATAATAATAATAATAATAATAGTTTATTTCTATCCCGCTTTTCCAATTCAGATCAAAGCGGCCATGACCATGGCCATGATGCCTGAGGGATTTTGGGAGCTGTAGTCCAAAAAGCTAACTATTCCAAACTCTGCAAATATTCCTGGGCAAAATTCTCAGAAAACCCTCTGGGTCAGTGGGTGCTTGGTTATTCAGCATCAGCATTTGACAACCTGACATTTTTTCAATAGCAAACTAATGTCTGACAGTATCTGACAGCTGGTAAGCATTAGCAATCAGTATTTGACAGTATCTGATTACTGCCTTGAAATTACTTTGGTAAATTTTATGCTCGCTTCATTTAGCCAATCAGGACATACCCCTTGAATAAAAAAAGTAGGGGATAGAAGATAACCAAATCAAAGTATCATAAACATCTGATGTCCTGGCTATCAGAGGCATCATTTTTGGAAATTTGAAATGAAAGAGGAACATGCATCAGTGGTGGGGTTGGCAAGCTTCTCAGTAATGTATAAAGTAGAGTTTTTAACTGATTAATTGTGATGACTTTTTAAATGTTTGGTGATTTAATACTGGTTCAAGGGAACACAAGCTCAGTGCTAGCTATTCCCAGGGCAAATATGCCTCCTTCTGCCACTTAGCCATCTTCAGTTCCAGTATGGGAGAAAAGCAGGATATACATAAAGAGTTGGCTGGATGGATGCTTCTGCTGCTTTGTAAAGTGAGTTGTCTTATAATGGGCAACAGGAATTTTGCTGTTGTGGCACCTCATCCCTGGAATCCTCTCCCCTATGAAGTTCAACTAGTACCATATTTGCTTTTCTTTCAATGCCAAGTGATAACACCATTTGATTTTACCAGACCTTTCATAGTGATGCAGTATTGTGATTGTATTTATTTATCTGCTTGTTTTTGTTGGGTATCTTCAAGTAGTTTCTGACTTCAGGTGATTTTAACAAAGAGAATGATTCACTCAAGGTATCTCAGTGGGTTTCCTAGCCAAGTGGGGACTTGAACCATATTCTCCCAAAGTCCTAGCCCATCCCTAAAACCACTATACCATGTTGGCTCCCAATTCATCACCTTTTGTTATTGTGTGCTTTCAAGTCATTGAAGTGACCCCAAGACTTCTATCGCTGTTTTTTCTTAGCAAGATTTGTTCAGAGAGAGTTTGCATTGCCTGCCTCTGAAGCTGAAAGAGTGACTTGCCCAAAGTCACCTAGTGGGTTTTCATACTGAACAGAGATTCAAATCTTGTTCTCTAGTCCAATGTTCAAACCACTACACCACATTTACTATAATTATATTCCATCTCTGCTCCAAGGAACTCAAGGAGGCCGATTTTGTTCTTTCCCTCTGATTTTTAAATTCATAATGTCAACCAGTGAATTTTATGCTGAATGGAGATGTGAGCCTGGGTGTCCCTGCCCCAGTCTGACGCTGTAACTGTTGCAAAACCCTACCTTTTTGGCAGTGCATTCCACTGTGTTGCTTTGCTGCTTGATGTTTTATTGTGATCTCTATGTTTTGTGGTTTCAATTATGATTTTCTATTGTTTTTATAAATGGAAGCGGAGCAGTGTATGCATATTCCAAACAATTTAATAAGTAAATTATTATAATAAATAAATTAATACCTGATTCTGTCAGCCTTTGATCTGACCCAGCAGGGGCTTTTATAGCCATTTAGCAAGTACAGAAGAAAGTGCCGGTAGTTATAAATAACTCATAATAGTGAAATCCTTTTATATATATACAATTACTATTACAATTGTAATTCAGTAGGAATAATCTTTCTCCTTTTTGCAGTGTGACTGTAATTTTGGTTACTTTTTTTTTGTTACAGGGTGTAGCTTCTCCAAATAGTTCACAATCAAGATCTAGTTCATAGTATGTCACAGCAAGCTAGAGAGTGGTGTCACCCGGTGCGGTAACACATGATGTCTTCCTATACCACACCATACGGAATCCTTAGTAATGTTTTCTGTACCAATGTTATTCACAAATCATTATTTCCATATATCACTGAATGTAATGTGACATAAGCAACTAGCAGAATTAAAATTATATTTTTAAACTACAATATCATACGCACAGCCTAAATGTATTTACATTAGGGGTCGGCAACCCCCAGCCCACGGGCTGCATACCGGCCCGAGCCCGGTCCTGCCGCCGATTGCCAAAGGCCCTGCGCCAGCGTCAATCGGCGGCAGGACCAGGCCCCTCCCGCGGGGCCTTTGGACTCTCATGCAAGAGGCCAAAGGTCTCTCGCATGAACGTGCGGGGGCTTTGGGGGGCCACCAGCCTCCTTCCTCCTTCTTGGCCTCCGCAGAGGCCGGGAAAGAGGGGGAGGCCTCCAGCGCTGGCGCCCCCCCTCTGGCTCTTTCCCGGCCTCTGACGGGGCCTGGGCCCCGTCAGGGGCCAGGAAAGAGGAGGAAGCCTCCAGCGCTGGCGGACTCTCCCCCGCCGGCTCTTTGCCGGCCCCTGACGGGGCCTGGAAAGAGTAGAAGGGCTCCAGTGCTGGCAGGCCCGCCCGCGCCGGCTCTTTGCCGGCCCCATCAGGGGCTGGGAAAGAGGAGGAGACCTCTAGCGCTGGCGGCCCCCACCGGCTCTTTCCAGGCCTGTAGGAGCCACACTGTGGTCGCCGGAGCCCTCCAGCAGGGCTCCAGGGGCCGCAGCGGGCCTATAGGAGGCCATGCAGCCCCAGGCCTCCCTCCGGAGAGAGAGATCTGGGGCTGCAAAGGCCATGGCGGAGGCCAGGATGGCAGTATGCCCAAGCCCTTCCCTTCGGCCGAAAGGGCCGCTTGGAGCCCTTTTGGCTGAAGGGAAGATCCGAAGGGAAGGGCCTAGGACAGGTGCCCAAGCCCTTCCCTTCGGCCTCCCTCCCCTTCTGCCGAAAGGGCCCCTTGGAGCCCTCCAAGGGGCCTCTTCAGCCGAAGGAAGGGACCAAGGAGGAGAGAGCGGGCACACGCCTCCTCCTCCCCGCGGAGCTTCGGCAGACCTGAGGTGTCCTTTGGAGGACACCTCAGGCCTGGCGAAGCCCCGAGGAAAGAAGCAGGGGCCTCATGCCTGTTGATCCTGCCCCTCACAGGCCCTTACTTGTCCCCAGCTGTTTCTGAGAGGCAGCTGAGGGCCAAGGAAGGGCAGGAGAAGCAGGCACACACCTGTCACCCCCTCTCCCAATCCCCCCCCCCCCCTGCGCTCTCTTTCCCCGACAAACGGAGGTCGGGAAAGGGAGCAGAGAAAGCCCCGCCCCCGGAGGGTGGAAGCTCCACCCCCGGCATGCGGCCCCGCCCCTGGAGGGTGGAAGCTCCCCCCCTGGCTTCGGACCCCCAGTTGTCTGAGGGACAGCAACCCGGCCCCCGGCTCAAAAAGGTTGCCTACCCCTGATTTACATATTCATAGTTTAATGTGCTTACACTGAAAATTTGGTAAAATGTGATGTTTGTTTTTTTTTTAAATTTTATTGAATATACAGTGGGACACAACAAACAA
>NC_056526.1:24783524-24845342 GCF_019175285.1 Sceloporus undulatus | reverse complement strand
AACCCCCAGTTGTCTGAGGGACAGCAACCCGGCCCCCGGCTCAAAAAGGTTGCCTACCCCTGATTTACATATTCATAGTTTAATGTGCTTACACTGAAAATTTGGTAAAATGTGATGTTTGTTTTTTTTTAAATTTTATTGAATATACAGTGGGACACAACAAACAAATAAGGACATAGACAACAATACCAACAGCTAACACAAACAAATCAAAAAGGAAAAAACAAACAAGTAACAAGAAAAAACATACATGCTTATTTTCCATCTTAAAATTGTCTCTTCAAGTACTTCCAACACAGTTTGGGGTATTTAGCTAATTTTAACAATATATCGTATTCCGCCGAGTTGAAACCTAGAAACAAAACCTAGCTTTTGCTATCTTATCTAGATTTAATCTATATATGAAGAGAGAGAGAAAAAAAAGGAGAAGGAAAAAAAACACAGAAATTAATGCCACAATTGATTTACCTTGAAGGGAAAAAGACAAAACTAAACAGATGTGAATATCTTGGGTTACTGTTCTATTAAACCCTAAATTGTTTGTGGCTTCTTAATCCACAGTATATTTCCAAACATTCCCATCTTGTATTAACTCTCTTCACATCTTTATTCTTCATACTCTCTGTTAACATATCCATTTCTTTGGCTTCCCATAACTTATTTAACCATTCTAATTCACAAGGGATTACCTTCTTTTTCCAATATTGTGCATATATGATTCGACCTATGGTGACCATATAAAGAATTAAAAAGGACTTCTTTTTTACATTAGGATCATCCAAAATGTGATGTTTTTAAAGAAAATGTTTTAAGAATAAAAAAAAATAGTTTTATATTTTATTTTTAAAAATATTTTTTGAAATTTGAATTAAAAGACAAAAAACAAAACCTGGGGCATCTCCTTTCTCCTCCCACCCAGGCTCACCCCATTCATACTATCTCTTCATCATTTTAATAGGACACATGTAATTCCACAGCCTGTTTCTGCCAAAAGGCAAATGTTTCAGGAGCAGTGCTGTCACTCCCTCATAGAGTGTCACCTGGTGCAGTCTGAACTCCCCCTTCCCCCCCCCCCGGGGAGCCCCCTACCTAGACAGGAAGGAAATATGCTTTATTCCACAGGCAAACAGCTTGTGACATTCCGATTTTTAAAAATAACTAAAGGTAATTGTTTTAATTTTAATTTTACTTACTTTCAAGAATTATAAGCAAAATGGCAATTTTATTTAGGGGTCTTGGAATTATAACTGTAACTAACTACTTTTAAAGTCATTTTCCATGCTCTGGACTACAACCAGGTGTCTAGGTACTTCTTTAGAATGATCACATGCTGTCTGAAAAATTGGGTACTATTTGTCTATCCACTCCTTACTTCTCTTCCTAAATAGCATCACCCCTAGTAGATTCTCTTCCATTAGACTCCACGTTTCTCTCTGGGATAATACAGAGCAATTTGCATTATGCACACCTATTATGCAGAGGCTTATTCATCAAGTAATCTTCTTGCCTTTAATTTTGATGTCAGAGACAGCAAGGAAGGCTTTAGAAGTGAGGCTGAATACTTGCTGTTAAAAGAAGGCCTTGTGATTGACAATAATGACCCTTATGAGGAAAGCCCAGAAGGCACAAGGGTCAGAATTCAGCAAAGCTCCAATTATTATAGAGCAGTTGGCAGCTGCTTAATAGTTAAGGTGAACTGAGGTGAAATGTTCCACTGCCACATTGCTGGCTGGTCTACATGTTTGGGCTCAACCATGAATGTTAAAATTTGCCGGCTGGGTAAAAGGAGCTTCTGTGTTTCTTGTATGCACATGGGTGATGCAGGATACATGTAAATAGTATATTGTTACAGGAATGTATTATATATAGCTAACAGTGGCTCAAATATCCTGAAGATACCAGATTCCATCTGAACATAGAAGGTAAGCAGGGTATGGCTTGGTTAGTACTTGGATGGAGAACTGCCAAGGGGCTATAGGCTATATTTCAGAAGAAGGCACTGGTGAACCTCTTCTGAGTACTTCTTGCCGAAGAAAAACCCATGAAATTCTGTGGACATCATAAGTGAACAGGTGACCTGAAGGCACATATACACAGACAAGTTGCTGTGTTTCCGATGTATGGCAACCCTAAGGCAACCCTATCATGGGTTTTCTTGGCATATTTCTCCAGAGGCAGTTTATCATTGCTATCTTCTGAGGCTGAGAGAGAGCAGGATTCAAACCCTGCTCTCCAGAGTCAGACACTCAAATCACTACACCACACTGGGTAACATCTGTGTTCAGTTCTTCAGACAGACAGCCAGAGCTCCTTTCTTCTCCAAAGACTGGAGTTGATTTGTGATTAAAGGCATACCTCAGTTAACAAAGCCTTTGAGAAAGCAGCTTCTTATTACAAAGTCTTGTTTTCACTTCATCGGCTTTCCTTTTCTTCTTGTCATCTGTCTAGCTGGAAGGTATTTAGCAGCATCAGCATTGGGTGGATGGTGAAAGAGGCTGGGCGAAACATAGACTTTGAGTATCAGGTTTCAGCAGCATGTATGCAGTACAAAAATGCAATAAAGCAAGAACTGGGAAAGAATGGCATTCTGTCTAGCCAATCCTGCTAAAGCTGTGTGTGGCTACTTAGAAAAAGCAAGGTAATCAGCAGCTGCCTTTAGAATACTTTACTAAGCATGCATGACCAGCAAAACAGAGAGAAAGGAGGAAAGCAGGTAAGCTTGTCTCATCAGCTCATCAGCTACCCCCCAGGATGTTAAAGAAGCATAGATCCATAAGTTTGGCCACAAAAATAGAAATAATAAGAAAAGTGGAGGTGAAATTAAAAACATTATCCTGGATGCATGTTAGAAGAAACTTTGAAGTGGTCTCTAGATGGTTCAAAGCATTTCTGTTTAAAAATACAAAGCTTACCTGACCTGGTGGTTTCATTTCACATGTGTATATTGTTAGTTTTACATAAAAGGTATGCTGAATTATATTCAACAGCTTTTCATTTTTCCTGTGTCACATGAAAATATCCCTATTCATTCCATGTTATTTCTGCCTCTGGTACCAAATGTTCTGGTAAAGACTTTGTGCCCAGGAACACATCTGCTTTGTTAATTGATGTACACCTGCATTTGACATTGCTGTGACCTAAATTAATACACGTTCTGACTGGAATATTTACTGGTTCTAACTAGCAACTGCCTCCTCACTGCAAGTCAGTACTTGTGTAAATCCCATTGATTCAATGAGTCTACCCTAATTGAAATTAGCAGTTCAATTTTTGACCCATTACCTAGGCTCTAACATCACTGGATGAAGCCTGTGAAAGAATCTGTTTCATTTCTGGAAAGTGTTCAATAAACATCCTTCCTTGACTGTACTTCCATGCTCTCCAACTGCCCAATTTCACAGAGACGATCCCAATTAATCATCTGTCATCCCACATTTCCAACTGCTTTTAAAATGTCTCATTTTCTATTTTCTTCTTCCTTTGTCCTCAGTTTATTTCAGTTTAATTCAACATGGGGAAGAAGACAGCATAATATTAATATCCTGATGGAATGATGGTAATATGAAGAATCCCTTCCAAACCTTTTGTCCTGCAGGTGTATCTGGTGTATCTGACTACAATTTCTGTTATTATCCCACCCAACATGCTACCTGTTACCATCCCACCCAACACACTTGCTGTGTTGATGAGAAATGTAGTCCAGTTTAAAACAGCAAAGTAACACAGGGGGGGATACAGACAGGCAGAAAGGAGCACTGAGATGCTGCCCCTTTCTGCCCTGCATTATTGCCATGGCAACCACATGGTGCCAGCAACGATGCGCTGCAAAAAGGAGCCATGAAACATGGCTCCTTTCCGCGCAACTGCCAAGGCACCATTAGTGCCCTGGAGCGGCATAGTGATGTCTCTTGTGCACCACACAATTTAGAGGCGGAGCACAAGGCATCTTATCGGCATGTGTGCTGTTTGAACGTGTGCATGCCCAAAATGGCGCCAGGAAAGCCCAGCCCTAATTTCGGCCCCAGGCTGCCACAAGGTGGTGGTCTGTATTGGGCCACAGTTTCCAGAAATATGATATAATGGCAGTAAGAAAGAAACTGAGCTAAACAAAGATGATGGGGGAAAACAAGTCTTAACAGTGCACCAAAACAAGTAGTTCTCCCCCCCCCCCGCACCCCAAGCCTTTATAGATTTGAACTCCCAGAAACTCTAACAAGCATGGCCAATGGTCAAAAGTTCAGGGAGTTGACATCAAAGCATCTAGAGGGTTGACATTCATTTATCACAGTTGCTTGGAGTTGCACTTGCATGGGATAATAACAGGAATTATAGTTTGGAGGGCTGCATAATTCCCATCCCTGGATTACAGCATGGTGTTGGACTGTTCTCTTTGTTGAGATATGCAGCACTTCCTTCAATTCAGCCACTGGTGTTCTTGTGATTTTTGGAGCACAGAAATGAGTTTCCTCCTCCAATGACTTCAGGCAGTTTTGACTGGCCTTGGTGTGCAGTAAGAGGATGGTGATAACAGTGCTGCCCTAAGGCCATATCCCAGAAGTGATTCTTAAGTCAGTATTTGCATTTCCAATTTCTGTAACTGCAATTCAAGCTGAGTTATAAAACCCACAGTGGCTAGGCTGTACATTTAATTTAAAATGGAGTCTCTTCTGGTTTCTATTTCACATTTAACCATAAAGAGAAGTAACATGCTCTGCAAATAAAGGATGTTGGTAGCAGAGCTTGGAAACATCACTTGTTTAATGTGAAGTCAAAGGCTTTCATGGCTGGCATCCATAGTTTTTGTGGGGTTTTCGAGCTATGTGCCATGTTCTAGAAGAGTTTATACCTGACGTTTCGCTGGCATCTGTGGCTGGCATCTTCAGAGAACACTGGCATGGAAGATGGCAGTCACAGATGCCAGCGAAACATTAGGAATAAAATCTTCTAGAACATGGCCACATAGCCCAAAACCCCACAAAAATATAACTTGTTTAGTCTACAACTCTCAGTATCTCCCAACCAGTGGCCATGGTGGCTGGAGGATTCTGAGACTTGTAGACCAAAAAAATAACTTTTAAAAGCTGGGGGATTTTTTGTTTTGTTTTTCCATTTCTCAGGAAAATAGTCTGAGGTAGAACTCTTTTAATAAGTTGAAAGGTAGGTCAGGGGCGCTGGGACTGGAAATAAACTATAGGTGGAATTTCATGGCATTTTCCTAGGCAAGTAATACTCAAAGATGGTTTGGCCAGTTTCTACCTCTGAAATATAGCCTACACCACCAGATATTCCTTGGTAGTCTCCCATCCAAGTATGAACCAGGCTTGACCCTGTTTAGCATCCAAGATCAAACAGGAACTGGTGCCTAGGGTATTTGGGCTCTACAATTCTCACTGTAGCTAAGGAGAACCATACCCACACAGAAAAGGAGAGGAAGCTGTCATAAGGCATTTCTCATAAATGGACTCCCCACAGGCTACTAGTGTGCCACTTAAAGTTTTCCCCCTGAAAACCCATTCCATTATCAGAACCATTCCACCAAAATCAGTCCTGTGGGGAAGTGGTAGAAAACCACAATTTTCACCCCATAATTGCCTCTGTCTGTTGTGATTTTGTGTAAAATGCACAAGTAGAGACTTCAAGCTTTTGGGAGTTATCAGTCCTGAGAGGCAGAAATACAGCGATCAAGAAGTAATAACTAGGGATGTAAATTCTTAGAAGGCAACATTGGACTATGACTCTTGAGACCAGGGTTCAAATCCCTGTTCTGTCATGGAAACCTACTGGGTGACCTTGGGCAAGTCATACTCTCTCAGCCTCAGAAAAAGGCCTACTTTCTTAGTGTCATGTGTGAAATGTGGGAGGGTATGAACTTCTACTAGAATTTGTTGGGGGAAACTCGCTGTCAGATACCTCTTGAATACTCACATGGTACTTATTTGCTGAAGAGGAATGTGTGTGCACATGATGACACATTTTCACACAGAGAGAGAGTGGGGTGGGTGGACTCTGGGTGGAGTGGACAAAGGTTGGAAAATTACTCTTTTGGACTAGAACTGCTAGAATCCTCAGCTAGTATATTGGCTGAAGAATTCTGGTAGTTGCCATCTGCAAAGTAACTTTTCCAAAATCTATAGGTGGTCACAATCTTGTACAAAGTGGAACAAATTTAGAAGTTGGAGATTGCGAGTTCAGAAAGATGTGAATATATAACTCTACCTAAAATGGCTGTGTGAATTGTTTTGTTTGCTTCTCTCCCTCCAACCCTTGCAGCACCACTAAAATAAGCCCTAAGTAATTTCCGCCTCTTTAATTTGACTCAAGGCAATTTGCATTTCAAATCTATGTTTATTCTTTGCCTTGATTACCTTTTGCCCTAGAGCTGTGGTTGGAGTGCCTGTATGCGTGTGTGCGCACGCGTGCATGCACAAGTGTCTTTGAAGTCTTGCACTTTACAATCTCAAGATCACATTCCCTCTAACTCTGATTCTGTTCATTCTTAATCCTGCACCCCATGGATATAAAGTGCACACCTGAGACTTCTCTTGACTGTGCCATAATTCTCACTGATATGCTGAAGACATCTGCAGGTTCCCTGTGGTTTATGTTCTCTTGGAAGGCCTTTTTAAAGAGTTGCAACCCACCTCCCCCTGTTCTACGATGTCGCTCTTGTGTGACAAACAAATTATAATCTATGTTTATCATGCTTAATGCCATTTTCTTTCTCCCCAAAGTGAAGTGCTGAAATAAATTGCATGCAATGATGCAAGGGTACGTTTGAAGCATGTTCTGTCCCTCAGTTAATTTGGAAGGTTTTTATGTTTAGTGCTTATCATATGAATATATGATACTCCATTTCATTGAATCAGACCATTAGGCAATCTATGCTAGTAGAGACTTTATTATATATATATTTCTAAATGCAACAAAATGTTACAAAAAGGTATCTTCTATACTGCAGATCTATGTAATTACATTGGTTTTATGTCACCATATTGGAATGATATCCAAGTGTCATCTCAGTTTAACAAACTTTGTAGCAGGGGGTGAAGAAACATTAAAAGTCATGTCTGTCACTGGTACAGTATTGCCAGGGCTCACTGATCAAAAGGCCATGACGTCTTGATTAGCTGCACAGTGATTCCCAAACTTTGGTCCTCCAGGTGTTTTGGACTTAGCTCCCAAAAGCTCAGCAACTTGGCCAACAGGAATTCTGGAAGCAGAAGTCCAAAACATCTGGGGGTCATTCCCACTGGCAGTTTAAAGTGATTCCTGATTCGCTTTTGCTGCATTTTGGAAAGCAATTCCCAAAGGACCCCTGTTCCCACTATGAAAGGGTTTTTTTTCTTTCTTACCCTTGTGTAATTGCTTTTTTTTTTTTGCCACGATTGTTGTCCTCACTGGTACTGCCATTTGTCATGCCCAGCCTGGAAGATGGCTTGGAGGACTCAGAGGATGAGCTAGAGCCTCTGGGATCTGAACCTATAATGGAGGAGCCAGAGCCCCAGGGGCTTGAACCTGTAATGGAGGAGCCAGAGGCTGGCCCTAGTTCTGCTGGAGCAGAGTCTATGGCCCCTCCAGAGGTTCAGCAGTCAAGTTTGCCTGGTGCCGAGGCTGTGGACATGGAGGAGGATCTGGGCAGTGTGCCTACCTTCAATGAGCGTCGAGCAGAAAGAGAGGGCCTTCGAAGATCTCGGAGGCTTTATCAGAAGCGTCTTCGTAATCAGGCACAGCTGAAGGCCAGCTCCTTGCCTTCTTAAGCACCTGGAGCATGTGTGGTTCTTTGCCAGTGGATATTTGACTCTTTTAGGGGAAAGACTCTGTCTCTGGCTCCTTGGCTTCTTGTCTTGAATACCCGGAAACCTTGACCTTGGACTGCTTCATCGACCTGCCTATCTGTTACCCTGAACCTCGGACCGTCTGACAATTCTCTTGGTAATCCCTTTTGGTAAAGCTACTGCAACTCTCTAGGACTGTGTAGCTTACACTGACTTTGCTGTGCTGGGAGGGGGTTGTTTGTTTGAGAACTAGCTGCCTTATCAGCCCTTTGGCTGCTTTCCCGGACACCATTTCCAAATTCCTCCATCAATCATATGTGACATCAGGTCAGCCTGGAAATTTTTTTTGGGGGGGGGGGGCATTGGAGACTGAGAGAGTGTGAGGCTGAGAAATTGTGACCTGAGGCTGAGAGAGTGTGAGGCTTAGAGAGCAAGGCCGAGGAAGGTGGAGAGAAGGCTGGAGGGGGCAGACAGAAGGCCGTGGAGGACACAGGCAAGGCCGGGGAGGATGGAGAGAAGGCCGGGGGGGCAGAGAGAAGACTGTGGGGGGGGGGACACAGGCAAGGCCAGGGAGGATGGAATGAAGCCTGGGGAGGATGGAGAGAAGGCGGGGGGCAGAGAGAAGGCCAGGGAGGACGCAGGCAAGGCTGGGGTGGACGGAGAGAAAGACCGGGGACACATTTTTAAAAAATAAAATTAATTGAAAAATCAATAGAATGCCTTCACAGGTAGTTACTTGACCAATCTATCAATTGTTCAATTAATTTTATTTTTTAAAAAAACCAAAAAGGCAGCACTGTGTGTGTGTGTGACATCTTTGGGGAGGGATGGTACACACCCCTCTGCCATTTGTCCCTCCCCTCAGAATGAATCGATTCTGATCTGGCGTTCCCACTTATTGGACACACTTCAGAATCAATTCTTCTGAAAAGAACCACAAAAAACCTACTATCAGGAAAACCCAGGTTTTTTTGCATTTGCCTCACTTTAAGTGGGAACGAGGGTCATATACCCCGATCTGAGATTTGGTGCAAACTGTAGTTGGAATGAGCCCCTGGAGGACCAAAGTTTGGGAATCACTAGGGAAGAATGATTGTATGTCTTCCTCTCTCTCTCTTAAGTGAGATGCAATCCTCACATTTGGTGTGTGTGTGTGTGTGTGTGTGTGTGTGTGCTATGTCTCAGTAAGGACATTTTTTTGTGAACTTTTCCTGTTACTATACAAAATATTTTGGAGAGCTTTAAACGAAAATGGACAATGGAGACCCATTAGGTTTACAAAAGACCTACTCTTACTTGACATTAGAACAGCTAGAACTGGTTTGTTGATCTGCATCTTTGGAGTCTCTTTTGGCACCTGATTATAGAGACTGGTGGCACAGTTGCCTGTACTTCTAAATTCAGAACTTTACCAGTGTCTTCTATTGTTTATTGTCTCACATGCAATTAATTTTGATATCTCTGTGATTCCCACCCCCCATACACACTTTAATAATTATTAACACTGAGGGTATGAATTCATTCCACTTTTTCCCAAGGGTTTGTTACAGATCTTAAACTATTTCCTTTTTGTACTACAACTTCTGTATTTTGGAAGCTGCAGTCCCTCCAGAATATCCCCCCAGCGTTTTCCTAGTTTTGTATTAGAATTTATTTAGTGCCCAAAACACTATACAGAATGCAAGAGCAGCAGGATGCTCCTCAGAGGGCTTATATTATATTTGCAAAGTAGGGACAATATTTTTATTGGATGAACGTCAACTGGTGGAGGTGAATAAAAGCCCTAGGTTTCACAAGTCTTATTGTTGGGAAGAAAAAAAGAGTACCATAAAACAAGTCAATTGCTGATATTCCCAATTGTAAATCATTCTCTATACATTTGTAATAGGGCAGGGGACAGTTCCTTGGATGTGCACGCTTCCATCTTTTTGGGAAAGATGCAGCTACATAGGCAGGGCCAACTGTATGGGCCATTTCAGCCTTGTTATTGCCTCTCCTCTTGACTAGGCTATCAGTGGGCAGGAAAGACATGGAATGAATTTATCATGAATGGACAATAAGGCCCATTAGCTTTTCAAAATATCTGCTTATGGTAGAGATGACAATGTTTATATGGTCTAAGATTAGATAGATAGATAGATAGATAGATAGATAGATAGATAGATAGATAGATATGGCCTAACACAAGTTATCTCCCTCTCCATCTATATGGCTGGGAATTTCACACACATAAACCACATAGGAGCATATTAGGAGAAAGTGGGAAGGAGGCCAAATTTTTCTCAATAGAACAGAAAATGTTGAATGATTTTAAAAGCCCAATATATTTTAGTCCTTTAAGTTTACAAACAACAGAAACAGAGTTCTTCCAAGTGCTAATGAACAAAATGACTGCAAAGGAAAGACAGACAAAAGCATCAGAAGCTAGTAAAATGAGCCTAGCATAACTCAGGAACGACTTCATCTTCATGACTCAGAAGGAAGAACCTGATGAAGCAAAGGTTAAGAAGTATAATTGTGTTGGTGGACTTGAATCATGATCACTAAATATATGCAGCCAGAGAACAGTATTGTGTTAATTATCAGATCCTGCGGCTATAAAACAAGAGCTGCTTTTGCTTATGCATAATATTCTTTGGAATATTCTCTTTGCTTCTTGGTGATGAAGTGATAAATGTTGCAGGCTTTAAGCAGAGGTAGTCCTGTTGTTTGTGCAACTGGGTCATTGTCACACAAGCTCCAACACCAATTCTAAACTAAGGCCATTATCAGATGAGTCTGGAACTGGGGCTCTTCTGCACTGGGCGGTTCGAATTCACGTTATTTCGCACAATACCATCATACCAGCATTCGAATGGCCCAATCCGAACTCACGTGAATGCGCGAGATGCCGAACTGAATGCGTACTGGCTCCTCTTTTTGGAGCGTGTTGGCCAGTGCGCTGATAAGGGGGTTGGCAATATCCTGGATTGGGGCTCTGTTCGATCTCAGTGCGAATGGGTCTGGTGTGACTACCCAGTCCTGAATTCCATCGCAAGACCCCCAGATTCCAATTTTAACTTCCGGTGGGTCTTTCCTCTTGCCGCTTCCAGGGAAGCGGGGGGGGGGCGGTTCCAGCGGCCTCCTCCTCCTCCTCCCGGCTTGGGAGCCAGCATAAGCTGCATCCCAGCAGGGAAGAGGCGCGGGGGCCGCT
The DNA here is from genome assembly GCF_019175285.1 of Sceloporus undulatus. Lineage (NCBI taxonomy): Eukaryota > Metazoa > Chordata > Lepidosauria > Squamata > Phrynosomatidae > Sceloporus > Sceloporus undulatus. The sequence goes on along the minus strand of NC_056526.1, from coordinate 24,834,374 downwards.
GGAATCGTGGTTCCAGCAGCCTCCTCCTCCTCCTCCCGGCTTGGGAGCCAGCATAGGCTGCCTCTCAATCCTCCATCATCCCATTTTTTTCAGCTGCTTCTAAAATATCCCAGTTCCTCACTCCTTTTCTGTTTCTCTACCTTTGTCCTCAGCTTACTACAATTGCTGCAAACTGAGTTCAAGCTGCAAACATAGCTTGCACATAATTAGCTTAGTAGGGAGGAGAGGTTTGGATGGAATCTGACCTTCCCAAAAGGCTAAGACAAAAATAAACTGCTGCAGTTTCTCTTGTGTGTTCCTTGTTAATAACTTTTGACATCTTCACCCTACTCTTATGATCTCGGTCACATGAATCCAGGTTTCAACTGTGAAATCTGCCATAGAGAGTTGGGGCCATACAGATTTCCAGCGGCAAAACATTCCAAGGGTAATTGCTATTATGAAAAACTAATATTTCCGGTATATGTCACACTTTTAGTTCATGCAGTCTTGGCCAAGACAGTGCCTGCAATGATCACATAACAATATATATTCAGTCACATAAGATCAGTGAGAGCAAATAAGGTCTATTGAAAGTCAGGCAAATCTGGACTGGGTAAACAAATTTCACAAGAAAGGGTAAGAAAATGGAAAATATTTGTAGAAAATGATTAATTTCATCATGGATTTGAAAAGTTCTCTTTTTAAGGAAAGCTGAAGAGCTCAGCATTTGCTAATTTTGATGCTAACTGACCAGCCCAGGACTGTAGCTGTCCATCAGACTTTATAGTACTTTGAATATTGTGAAACAGCTCTAAACTTTAAAAAATATATACCAACATACATTTAAAATGCATAAAATATATATTAAAATTGATAATTTTAACATAAAAGACGTTTAGACATTGATGGTTGTGTGGGTGGATGTTCAAAGTAATATTTACATGCAGGTTTTTGTACTGCATTAAAAATCACAGATAAAACTTGGGAATAGAATGAAACTTGTGAAAGAGATCTGTTCATCCCTTCCCAATTCCATTTTAACACATCCCTGAACAGAAGCCCTGAAGAACCAGTCCTAGGCACCAGTGGTAACTGAAGATATGCCCAACAGTCACAGAAGTCTGTGTGGTATAGTGGTTAAAGCGTTGATCTAGGATTCTGAAAGACCAGGGTTTAAATCCCCATTCAGTTCACTGAGGCTGCTGCCATACTATAGAAATAAAGCAGTGTGACACTACTTTTAACTGCCATAATAATAATAATAATAATAATAATAATAATAATAATAATTTGTTTTATTTATATCCCGCTATTCCAAAGATCATAGCGGTGAACAGCAAGTAAGCTAATTAGCAAGTAAGCTAATTTGCCCCCAACAGTCTGGGTACTCATTTTAGTGACCTCGGAAGGATGCAAGCCTGAGTCGAGCTTGGGCCCTTTTGCTGGTCTTGAACTCGCAACCTTGTGGTTTTGAGTGAATGGCTGCAGTACAGGCATTTAACTACTGCGCCACCATGACTCAATGCTAGGGAATTCTGGGAGTTGTAGTTTTGTGAAATATTTCACCTTCCCTGTCAACATGCTCTGGTGCCCTATCAAACTACAAATCCAAGAATTCCATAGCACTGAGCCATGGAAGTGGAAGTAGTGTTTAAACTACTTTATTTCTCCAGTGTGGCAGCAACCTGATTGACCTTGGGAAAGTCATACACTCTTGACCTTAGAGGAAGGCAAGGGCAAATTCCCTCTGAATAAATGTTGCTGAAAAAGGATAGGGTGCCATAAATCAGAGATGACTTGAAAGCATGTAACAACAACAAACAGCTATAGTCTTTTCCCCACTTGCACATTTGTGCTTCTTGGGAGCCTAAATATCATTTCTCACGAAATGTAAATTTCAGGTATTGTGTACTGCATTTACATCTGCCTGCAAACTACTCATTATGACAACAGGGCTAATTTATTCTTGCTGGTAAAAGTGTTTGGAGGGGGAAGGGGGTGCAGAATGCAAACAATAATAGCGCAACAGGCTGTGTGGTGAGCAGTGGGGACCTTCTGTAGTTTGAAGCACAAACACAGAGGGCAGCAAAGTGTTGCCAGTCCCAGTCACTCACAAATGATACTTGAGCAGGTGCACACTTCTTGGGCTGCCAGCATATGGCTTTATTCATCACCACGCAAAACTCTGGAAGCTGCTGCCTTGTTTTTAATGAAATAATTCCCCCTGTTTTGAGGTGCGTGGGTTTTTAATATCAAGGAAAATGGGAACGATGTCTTGCAGGGAGAAGAACCTCTGTGACAGCTGAATTATATCTAATGGCATTTAGAATCATAGACTCATAGAAACAGTTTGTTGAGTCAGCCTGTCCAACTTGTGACATAATAGGTTGAGTCCAGTACATCTACTCTACATATTTTTTTTAAAGGGGAATATTTCTTGTGAAAAGGAATTAGTATTCATAGCTGCAATTGTAATCTGGTGTTTTTAAACTGGTTTCATTAGTATTTTTAATAGTATAATTAGTTTAATTTGTATCATTTATTATCTTTTTATTGAAACCTCTTAAATTATGTTGTAGGCTGCCTTGCATTCCAAATCAGGGGGAAGGGAGTAAAGCTAATCAGTAAATAAGAATGGGATACACAACTGCCCCACAGGTATACCCTCCAGCAGTTCACAGATGAAAATTGGGCTATATCAGAATTTTGTCAACATGGCAGAAATATTAATGAGGAAGAACAGACAGGTTTCTTGAGAGGCTGCAGGAGTCTGCTGTTGCCTGATTCTACTGGGAAGAGGAAGATTCTGCCCCCTCCTCTCTTCTCCTGCTGCTGAGTTAACCGAGTAGAAACTTTCAACTCCAGCAATCAGAGTAAGCCAGAGGACAGAGAGGGGATGTGGAAGAAGGAGAGAGAAACTGGGACATTTTAAAAGCAGCTGAGAAAGAGGGAGGATGGAAGGTTAAATTGCCCCTTGCAGGAGAGATGTGCCAAGCAGACAACTGGAAGCACAGATAAAGTCTATTAAGAACATAATAAGTGAAACATCGATACAAAAAGATCTCCATACTGCTTATTTGTCCTCATGTGCCCCCCTATACTATAATTTCAAGAAGTTTTGTATTTTTCCAGATTATTTTGATAGTTTAACATTTGCAAATTTACGGAAAGCTTTTACCAAATTAAGATTAAATATGATGGATACAGCCTACAGAGACGGAAGACATAGAGGTATTCCTCCAAAAGAACGTACTTGTATATATGGTTGTCAAGAGGTAGAGGACCTTGTTCATTACATGTTATTTTGTCCTCTCTACCAAGAACCAAGAGAAAGGTTTATTACACCTATAATAGAAACCAGTCCCAGTCAAAATCCACAAGACATGATTTTTTATCTTCTATTGGACCTGAATAAATATGTAACCTGGAAAGTAGCTTTGTTTGCCTTAGCAGCTAAAAAAATCAGGAATACGTATATAACAGGGATAGCCATAAACTGTAAAGGTGATGACTATATTTGACAAAATTTTAATGCATAATGACAATTGTTGCTTGTTTGTTTAGAAATTCTATACTAGATACGAGATACCTGGATTTTAGATATAATTTCCATGTATTTTATATTGTTATATTGTTGTATGTATTGTTATATTGTTGTGCTGTGCAATGACCTTTGGTCAATTTCCATGTATTTTTATATTGTTATATTGTTGTATGTATTGTTATATTGTTGTGCTGTGCAATGACCTTTGGTCAAAAGCAATAAAGTTTGATTTGATTTGATTTGACTATACATCCCCAAAGTCTTTATCAATGTCCCCACCTAATATTTTATTGGTAGTGGGGAAATGTGCAGCAATCCTTGCACAAATGATTTCATGCCACTGGGGCAGTGATTCCCAAACTTTGATCACCCAGATGTTTTGGACTTCAGCTCCCAAAATTCCTGACAGTTGGCCAACCTGGCTAGGGCTTCTTGGAGCTGAAGTCCAAAAACATCTGGAGGACTAAAGCTTGGGAACCATTGCACTAGGGAGTAATACAGGTGGAGACAGTCAGTTAGGGATTCCTATTGTTTGTTCACTTGCGTTCTTGTCAGGCCAACTGAATACTTTGAGGCTTGGTTCCATTCCATTTCCCATATTCTCTGAATGGCTTTAGGTTCCCCATCTCTGACTTATTTGCAATTTATATCCTATTCATTCATTATACCCTATTCATGTTTTATTCCCCATTCATGATGACCCAGTCCAGTTTGGCATTATAATAGAAGAAAACGTTTTCCCCTTTATGGTTAGTGGCTCTGTAGGCAGCTCAGTGTTCTCCAGGTGTTTTGGACTTACAACTCCCATAATCATTTGTCATTCACAAAGCTGGCTGGGATATATGGAATTGTAGTCCAAAATATCTGGGGATAACCGAGTTACCAAAGAGATAAATTATTGTTGTAGTTGTTGTTGTTGTATGCCTTCAGGTCATTTCCAACCTTGGGCAACCCTAAGGTGATCCTATCGTGGGACAAGATTTATTCAGAGGAGGTTTGCTTTCCCCTTCATCTGAGGTTGAGAGAGTGTGACTTGTCCAAGTTCACCCAGTGAGTTTCTGTGGCCAAGCAGGGATTCAAACTGTAGTCTCACTCAATCTGAGAACCAACACTCATAGCACTACACCACTCTGGTACTCTTTAAGAAATCATCGTTGCCTTGTAATGTGCTATGGGTGCAATTCATCAGCTGCAGCTCACTGTGCCCTTCCTCACAGAATTTTCCAAGGTTCCCTCACAAGACGAAATGGCTGTTAAACAGGTTTAAATCTGTAGCACAGACATCTCTAGAAGAAGCTGCCATCATGAAAAGTCAGCATCTTCTTGTAACAAGCAGAACAAAGCCTTCTCTTAGAGGACAGTGAATGAATGTGCTTTGTCTCTATCTTTTAATGGATCTAGTCTAGCACAGTTGTTTTCAAGCACAATTTAGGTTGATGGCTCAGCTGGCATGAACCGGACATACCAAAATCAGAGTTTTCTTTAATTAAGCTCCTCCTCTTTCTGCTGTTTAGTGTGCTTTGGCTCTTTTCATTTCCATGTCAATCCGCATCTTGCCAAAAATCCCATCTGCTCATCATCAGTGGTGTTCTACTACATCAAGGCCTCTGGGGACCTGATGCTGGTTAATAACCTCAGTGTTGCTGACTGCCTAAGCTTTATGGTGAGGGGGAGGAATGAGGAGGAATGAGAAGCTCATGCCAATCTGAAGTTTTAAGAGTGTGGGGTCAAGAAAGCTCTTCTCATGGGAGCATTGCTGTTTCCAAAAGATCAGATGGCCAACAACATCTATATGCTATCAGCAGCTTGCAGGCAGTAATGTGCATCCAGGCCCCTGTTTTTCAAACTGCTCCTGCTTTTTTTTTTTTTTTTTTTTTTTACAAATCGAAATCATGAGGAGCAGCTCCATCACTTTGGCCATATACATAAGGACAACAAGCAAATGCACATCAGAAAAGATGCCTGTAAGAAATGATTTATTCTTAGAGTTTTGCAGCAGTTAGTACCTGTACTAACAGAGGTCATGCAATGCAGAGTACAAGCCTGTGCACAAATACGGGATGATGTTCCCTAGCAAAGTTTCTCTCCAGCCTGTTATTGTTATATGCTGCCAGGTTAGCTTCAGCTTATGGCAACCCTATGAATGGGAGTCCTCCAGGAGCTCTGTTCAGGTCTTGTAAACTCAGGCCTTGAGTTAATCCACTTGTAATGTGGACTTCCTCTTTACCTACTGTCTTCTATTTTATCAAGCATTATCATCATTTCCAGTGAGTCATGTCATGTCAGGATATTCTCAAAATACAATGCCACATGTCATTTTGGCTTCAAGGGAGATTTGAGGCTTGATTTGCTCTTGGATCATTGCCTTTTTTATGGTTTGTGGTATCTGTAGAACTCTTCTCCAGCACCACATTCCAAATGACTTTATGTTTTTCTTGTCAGTTTTCACATTGTTGTTTCTATTGTTGTTTTTGTTCAAGTCCTTTCTGACTTATGGCAACCCTAAGGTTAACCTATCTCAGGTTTTAGTTTGGCAACAGTTGCCATGGATTTCCTCTGAGGCTGAGAAATTGCGACTAACTCAGGGTCACCCATGGGTTTCCATGGCTGACCAAGGATTTGAATCCTGGTCTCCAGAGTCCTAGTCCAACACTCAAATCACTACAACATATTGGTTCTCATGGGTTCTCTTATGGATGTTCATTTGTGTCATGGGAGTTGGGTTGCTGGTGTGTGCATGGGCAATCTTGCCAAGGATCAGATGGGCTGGTCATGGTGACATGTAGGTATCATCTGTCCAGCTTTATGGTTCCATGATCTCATAGCACAAGAAGAGGAGGGAATAGAAATGGGATGGCCTGGGGAAAAACTGGAAAAATTTGGGGGAGGGGGAAAACCATTTCCCCCAACTTTTCCCCCAAAGCATTTTTGGAAATAGGAAAATTGGATTATAGACTTACATGGTGATGGGAAATAAAATGGTCTGGACAATTCTAACTTTAGTGTTCAGTTGCATATCGTAGCACTTTAGGATTTTATCTAGTTCCTTCATAGCAGCCCTTCTCATTCTTAGTCTTATGATTTCTTGACTGCAGTCTCTGTTCTGGTCAATATTTGATCCGAGCGCCTGGGAAAATGTTTCCTAAAAGCTTTCCACTGTGTTCCTTTCTCACCACAGAGCAAATGTGACAGCAAAGGCAGCAATCAAGAAGGGGGTCGGGGTAGGGAAAGAGCTTATTTTGGCAAACATTTTGAAGAGAGAGCCTGAGTTATGCACTCCTCCTTCCATCATTTCTGTTCATGAGACACATTTCTCTACCGCTGTGTTCTCTTTTTCCCTTTGGAAAAAAAAAAAAAAGGGGGGGGGGGGAGGCAAGACAGTCCATGAAGTTCTCCCTGTTGTCATGACAACAGTATCAGGCCTAGTTTTGGCAGGAAGGAAGACAAGTCTCACCAGACGTCAGCACCTTCACCACGTTCTTCACCGCCTAGGTCTAGCTTACCTCTGCCCTGGCAAAGTGCCATTCTGGGAAATAAACAGTGTCTGGGTAACAGAGAAGCAGTTTGGAAGCCATTCTCTTCCCATATTCTCTCGTATGCATATGTGTGGTGAACAGATGTCCTCATATAAATATATTTAATGAGTGTTTTCCACTGGCTGTCTCCCTGCTCAGGGCTCCTTCTGTATTTCATGCCCTTTTTTTTTGTCAATATATGAAAAATAAAATTGCTAACAGTGAGTGGAGAGGGATGGAGAAGACTGATGGGAAATCATACTTTTAAAACAATAGAACTACATGGTGTGAAGTAAGAGAACACAGTGAGGGACACTGAGCTTCAAAGAAGCACTGTGAGCACTTCTTTGCAACTGAAATGAACAGAAAAGGTGCAAGAAATGTCTTCAGACTCAGAGGGATATAGCATAGTATTATTGGTAGACAGTGTTCACAGGTGGTGGTTCATAAGAAGCCATAATACTTCGGGAACCAGAGTGACCTCTCCTTGTATTCAGCATGGCTCTGGTGTCTTGCTGTCCAAATGGCTGGGAGAAATTCTTTTTTGGAAGGACTACAACTTCCAGAATCCCTACTGGCTAGGGATTCTGGGGGTTTGTAGTCCACCCCAGGACCTTTCCTCAGTTCTATACAACTGGGATCACTCACTGGTGGTAGAAACTGCTGTCCTGATCCTTGTTGCTCTCTGGTACAATCATGATAAAGGCAGGAACTACAAATTCACCTGCAGAAGCCACTAGATATTTTGAATTGTTCAGTTCAAAGATGCAGAAGGGAGGAAAGCTGTGCATGTAGTACCATTGGGAATGCAGATGGGCACATGCATGTATATGCATTTGGGTGTGCATTCAGTTGCACTAATTTAGCATTTAGCACAATAAATAACTCCATATGCAGACACTTACACTACATAACCCCACTATAGGAGCTCAGACTTAACTTTTTGTTAGCAAGATCTTCATAATGTGTGAGTTCCAACTGAAGACTTGGTGAAATGTTAGTTTATTTAGCACTTGTTTGTTATTACACGCCTTCAGCTCCGACTTATGCCAACCATATCATAGGGTTTTCCTGGCAAAATTTACTCAGAGTATATTTTTTCCATTGCCTTCTTCTAAGGATGAAAATGTGTGACTTGCTCAAGGTCACCCTGTTCAGTTTTCAAAGTTGAGTGGGGACTCAAACCCTGGTCTCCCAGAGTCCAGCATGCGAACCACAACAGCTGAAAAACATTCTTAACTCTTATATTGGATTCTAGCTAGATTCTTACACATGAACTCTACTGTTTTAGATGCACATCTTAGCTCACTGGGGATGACTGATTCTCAGACACTGAGAGCAGAGATGTATTCAAGTCTTTTACTGCAAGTTTCAAGTTAAGTCTGAAGTCCTTGCAAGATATTTTCAAGGCAAGTCTCAAGTCGAGTCTCAAGTCTGGGAGCCAACTTTAACAGAAAGAAAGGGGGGGGGGTTGAGGTGGAAGGATCCTTCTAAAGTTTTTCAACAGCTTTAGAAGGCTCTTCCAATGTACAGTGGGAACAGACTGCAGAGTAGACCCTTAAGCCCTGCCTCAAGGCTAACACATTTGCTGTTCTCTTCCAAGAAACATGCCCCACACTGTGGGCTTGAGGCAGTGTTTGAGATGTACTGGAGGAATCCTCTAAAGCTTTTCCTAGGCAAGACTTGCCCCTAAAGCACAGGGCACATTTCTTGGAGAGGAACAACAAACACATAAGGCAATAGGGTCGAGGTGGAAGGATCCTTCTAAAGCTGCTGTGTGGATAGGCTGCTGAGTAGACTTCAAGCCCTGCTACAAGCACAGAGTCTGGGGCATGTTTCTCAGAGGGAAACAGCAAATGCATTAGGCAATGGGGTTGAGGCAGAGGTTGAAATCTACTCAGTAATCTAATAATCAAATGTCCACTTGTATAGAGAGTGCAGACTGCAATGTCAGACATTTCTGGAGATGACTAGCCCCTGAAGAAGGCCAACTGGTGATAAGGCCAAAACACATTGATTTTTTTTTTTTGATGATTGCATAACACATGGTACTTCGTCTCCTTTCATTGTTCCACTGTGAATATGTGCTTTCCAGTTTTATGCTTTGTTCAAACAAAGTGATACTCAAAATACTATGATTTCTTTTACCCTGTATAGAGTAATGCCAGACTTCCAAGCTGGATTCAGAAAAAAAGAAGCACTAGAGATCATATTGCAAACATATGTTGGCTTATGGACCACACCAAAGAATTTCAGAAGAAAATCAGCCTGTACTTTACATGCTACAGCAAAGCCTTCAACTGCATAAATCATGAAAAATTATGGATTTCTCTTAAAGAAATATATATGTTACAACACTAGATTGTCTTGATCCTTAACCTATACTGTGGACGAGAGGCTTCTATCAGAATATGGAGAAACAGATTGGTTTTTTGACTGGCAAGAAGGTCAGAATAGGTTGCATTTTATCACCCCATCTGTTTAATTTATATGCAAAACATGTCATGGAGAAAGCATAATTAGAATTGGAGGAAGGAAGGCTGAAAATAGGAAGAAACATCAATAACAAGATATGCACATAAAACCATATTGCTAAGATATCAACATGACACCATATTACTAGCAGAAACTTGGAACTGAAGAACCTGGAACTGTGTAACGTTAAGGAAGAATATGTAAAAACAGAAATATAGCAGACTATTAAGAAAACCAAAAAAATGGCCACAGAAGATTTATATAATTTTAAAGTGGGTAATATTGACATCAACAATGGCCTGTTACAGACTGCCAAAATAAAGCTGCTTCAGGTCTCTTTGGAAGTATGCTGTTTAAATGATGCATGCATCCTAAGAATCCAGAAGCTGCACCAAAGCTGCACTCTAGTGCTTAGGAATGGAGTGTGGCTTTGGCGCGACCTCCGGACTCTTAGGACCCATGCATCATTTAAATAGCATACCTTCAAAGAGACCCGAAGCAGCTTTATTTTGGCAGTCTGTAACAGGCCATAGATTTTCTATGTGTTGGCTCAGTCATTAATCAAAATGGAGAATGTAATCAAGAAATCAGAAGACTAAGACTTGGAACAGCAATCATGAAGGAAAGATCCCCAAGTGAAAAGATATATTAACACTGAAGTCAGGATCATTCATGCCATATATTTCCAGATGTGAATGCAGACAGCCAGCATGGTTTGAGTGTTGGACTAGGACTTTGGGAAGCTGGGGTTCAAATCTTCACTCAGCCATGGAAACCCACTGGGTAACTTTGAACAAGTTGCACACTTTCAACCATATAGGAAGGCAATGGCAAACTTTCTCTGAATAAATCTGGCCAGGAAAACTATATAATAGGTTCTCTCTAAGTCAGTGTCAACTTGCAAGGCCTAACTGTCTTGACAAAAAAAGTCCAATGGTGACATGGGCATCAGTTTGGAAACTAAGGAATCCATGATACTAGCACAGAAAATGCTAAACTCCAACCACTGGAGAATCCAAGGCCATCATCCTGGAGATCTCATGCACATGCCTTTATAGTTGGCTCCTTAGCCTACCCCAAGATCTGGGACAGCACACCTTTCTCCCAAGGCTTTATACAGTAGTCCCTGGAGCTGGTGCAGTAGTCTATCCATACTACTTTTGCACTTTGAACTTATTTTGCAGCAACTGAAGTAAGCCCAGAACAAAGGAGAAATGTGGAAGGAGGAAAGAGAAACTGGGGCAGTTTAAAAACAGCTGAAAAAGTGGGATGACAGGGTTAACCAGGACTATCCCTACCAAACTGGGACACTTGGAGGACATGATGTACCTAGTGTGAACTTTTGGAGAGTTGGAGGAGTGTGATAAGCTTTACGTCAAAGACTTGTCTCTTTGAACCATAGATGGCCAGCTGCTGCAGTTTGAGGGTCTGCATTAGCCTTCCATGAGACTCTAGAGGGCCACATGGATTGCAACCCACTCCCACAATTTTTAACCCTTTGTATTGGGGAGAAAACCCCTAAAATCTCCCTGGTGCCTTCAGAGGCCATGGGAAGCAATTTTGTAATGTTTTGGGGCCTCCTTCAACTGTTGTGGGCTCAGAAAAGGCCTTTTTTAGTCAACAACTTTAGTTAATGTAAATTTTTTAAAAATGGGGCCCAGGAGCCTCGAGAATGTCTTTAGGGGCCACACTTTTCTTGTTTCTGCTTAAAGCTTTCCCCTGATAGTCTGATTCCAAAAGAATAAAAGCCTTTGGGCTCCTCCACACTGGCCAAAAGATTTGGGATTTGGCCAGAGTAGTACCTATATGTTTTTAAAATATGCATATAGTGTAGAAATAGACACCCGTATCAAAGAGAGGGGCTAAAAAGAAGAAAAACAAGGCACAAACAGTGAATAAATAGTTAACTGAGGATAGTTGAGATTTCTAATCTGAAGACTTATTTTCTTTCTTTCTCCAGTGTTATGCCATTTTCTTTCCATCATGCACTATCAAAGTTTTTTTTAAAAATCTGTCTGACGAAACTTTTATGTAGCTCAAACGTTTATGTCAGCAATTTGGAGTGACAATTTCAATAGTTAAAATAATTATTCATTTTAAATATGTTTTCATTAATATATAGTTTTCTAGCTAGTTCTCAAAGTTGTTTACCGTTTAAAAATGGCACAGTATTTTTTAAAATAACCCACAATATAGTCATTGAAATAAGAAAATTAATTTTAAAATGAATAAACAGAACCATCTATCAAAATCAGGAAGACACTAGTTAATGTGGGGCAAAGCATCAGGCCCAAAATATACAGAAAAAGAAGAGTTTCTATTTACTTAGGCAACATTTCCATAGCGAGAACTAACAATCATAGAATCACAGGATCAATCCACTGAAGGACCTGATTCAGTGGCCATATTGGCTGGGAAATTCTGGGAGTTCTAGGGTAACTCATACTTTCTCCAGGCTCTGGGAAAGACATTTCAAATCCTCTGAGCAATAAAATTAAAACCTAGTTCTTAAGGAGAACATTTGGCTTCTTTAAAAAGCTTCCTTGGTTGATCTGAAATAGGTAGATTCACATGGAAGAGGGTACTCCTTGAAATAAATTAGGTTTAATCCTTTTGCCTTTATTAATGTTTAAAGAATGCTAACTTTTCATTGACTTATATGTGGTCATTAAAAATCTTTCATGAATTCATAATGCTCCATGGCTATTTCACCAATGAAAACAAATATCAAAGTATTGCCTTGAGTTAAATGGGAAATTCACTAAAATAAAATAAAAATGTAGTGTTAGATCAACTGCACTTGCTTCTCCAATTGGTAACAACAACTCTCAGTGTGCTAAAAACCACCAATCAATGCATGATTAAGACAATAGGTTGGATTAAGTCTCTGATAATGTCATTGGCAGAGTTATCCAGTCCTTTACAATTGGTTTGGCATTTCAAAATTTCAGCATTCAGCCCACGGAATCACAGTTTCATTCAGTGCGTGAGATGCAGCTCACAGTAGCATTTTATTTCCTTCCTCAGCTACTCGAAGCCATAAGAAGGCAAGATATATTATCAAGCCCACATCAAAATCACGCAAACAAGCTCTACAGCAAGACTAGGGAACCTATGACCCGCCAGGGAAACACTGGACAGGCTGCCTGGGGAGTAGTGGTGATGGAAACTGGAGTCGAACAATATCTGGATTGCTACAGATTTATCAGCCCTGCTCTACAAGGTCAGCTGAATCTGATCAGAGTGATCAGCCTGTGGGAAGGTTTTTGGATATGGGAGAGGGACAAATATAGCACCATGATTGCATTTTAACAGCCATGGGTGCATCCTATGGAATCCTGGGATTTGCAGTTTAGGAGAAGTAATTAGAATTTGTAGCCAGAGAGCTCTAGCGCTTCGTAACATAGAAACCCCACAATTCCAGGGAATGCACCCACAGCTGTTAAAGTGGAATCATAGTGCTACATTTGTACAGTGTGAAAAGGCCCTGGGTCACACTTCTGGAAAGGAAAGTGTGGATGCCTCTGGAATGGTTTCGGTGTGAGAGAGGTGCTCCTCACACTCCATGCAGGTGGCTGAACATTAGTGCTTTCACTCTAATAATATTAAAAATGGGTGACAAGAACTGGTGCCCACTAGGAATGGGCTTTATTTTTCTTAACTCTGAGATTTAAACCCCTGTTAATAGTCAGTGTCATCTCTGTTCCATCTGGGACAGAAATAATAGAAATATCTTAAACAAACAAACAGCCATGTTTGATAGAAAACCAAATTCTCTATTGGATGGGTATATAGTTTTAGGCGATGCAGTCTTAAGTGATATGATGGGTATATAGTCTTAAATATACTGTCTTAGGTGACTGGAAAAACAAGGTGGCACCTGGAATGCCTCAGATGTCAAGTTTCCTCTGTTCTTTATCAAAGACTGTAATTCAGATGATTGCCAGGTTCCCATAAATTAAAGATGATTTATCTTGTGTCAAAAGTCTTGGCTTCCCACTGCTGGAACACCATCATATTTATTACTCTCTATTACTATTATAATTGTGCTGTTGTTTCCCTTGCCTCTCAGCAAAAATATTGTAGTGATACTAGGGCTTTCAGGATTCAAGCAAGAGGACTTTTTAATTATGGTGTTGTCATCTCCAAAGAATTTCTGTTTTGTCTAAGCTTAGTTCTCAAAGTTGCTGTCCTTGAACTATCCTAGGCTCTGAGATTTCAGGGCCACCCGAGACCCAGGGACCTTACGATGTCACAGTGGGATGGTCCTAGTGATATTACAGTAATGATGTTACAAGCCCTGGTGGTGTTATTAACCATGATATATTTGGGGCCTAAATACTCAAAAGGTACCAGATCCTTCTGATCTTGGAAGCTAAACAAGGTCAGCCCTAGTTAGTACTTGGATGGAAGACGGCCAGTGAATATCAGGTGCTGTAGGCTATATTTTAGAGGAAGGGACTGGCAAAACCACTTCTGAAAATTCCTTGCTTATGAAAACCCCATAAAATTTCTGGGGTTACCATAATAGGTCAACAGGTGACTTGAAAGAGCATGCACATACACAGTTGCATGGGACATGCCAGTGAAATAAAAAGGTTAAGTCCAGCAAATGGGGGGGTGGGGGGAATGAAGACAGTAGGAGATGGTCCAGGCCCTGAAGTCTAGTATAAACCCAATTGCAAGTTTGTAAAGTTCTGGGTTAGTTCAGGATGAGTGGTGGAAGGAGAATGCCAGACGTTAGTATTATTGCCTTAAGAGTAATGACATTTCTTGCAATAAGTTGGTTTTGGGGAGCAGAGGGTTATTCCTGTTGCATCACATTGGTTAAGGGCCTGACTTCAGAGATTTTAAGATACACTGACTACAGCATCATATCATTCCATGAATAACTGAGGAATGCACCACATTGTTTTGAGGACTGCTGGAACCTCTGGATTCTGGAACAGTACTGTTAATTAGTTGTTATTTAAAGGGAAAAGATTACTTTTTGAAAACAATGTTCCATGTTCTGGGGAGTGCACTAACTCATATTTTGATCACAGCCAGACCACCAGGCTAAACTTGCATCTGTCTCAATGAGGCATATCCATCAAGTTCACCAAGTCTGCTGGAATTTCATATTTCCTAATGGCAGAGGGAAGCAGGATGAAATTTGCTGTAGCTTGGAGCAACAGTATAATAATAACAGTGTAATAAATATGATGGTGTTCCATCAGTGGAAAGCCAAGGCTTTTAGGTAGAAAAATCATCTAGTGATCAGAGGAGGCAGCAGTGGGAGATCAGAATGATGGGGAGAGGAGGAGGAAGAAACTGCAGGAGACCTGTCTAGCATTTAAAAGGCAGGAAGAGGAGATTGGTTTAAGAAGACACAAAGTGAGGCGATAGGAGCAGGAATAGGTTTAGGAAGAAAATAAATGTCATACTTGAATTAGACACCGCATGCTTATTTCTCTTTTTAAAAAATTATATTGGTTTCTAAATAGCGAGTTTGGAATTTTATTCCATGATTTTCATATTTCATATTCTCTGTGGGTTTCTGTGGGATGGTGGTTCTTAAAATTCACAGCTGCTTCCATATGCCATCCATTTCCCCCTAATGCATACAGTTGAGAAGGGAAGATCAACATTTTACATGCTGTAGAGGATTGTCATGTTATTTTCAAAGTGGGACGGAGGGGGCATTTTTTTTGGATATAACATGGTGGTTCTTAAAACTGGTCAAATTGCTCCCTTTATTACAACCATATTCTTTTCCAGTATCTTCCTTACTGCTTTGCATTCCTTATTGCTCCCTCCTCCACCATTCTGACCCATTCAAGTGGGTTTATGACAGGGTTGTTGATGGCTTCTGTGTTAGAGAAGCAGTACAGTATGACTTCCATATTCATGATACCAGTACAGTTTCACTTACATCCAAAGAAATAGGTTCTTTCTAGGCATTTTCTAGGTCCTCCATCAGAATTCTGTGGTATCTTTCTAGCAGACGTTAAACCATCAAATCACACTGAAGAACCTAGAAATGGCTAGAGAGATATTCTTTCTAGAAATCTTTAGGTCATCCAGCATGACTTTATGGTCAACGTCCTCTGGAAGTCATTCATTTCAAAAGGGTTCACTATTACCTGTGGGGTTGCATTTCCACAGTAAGTCCAGGAATGGATTCCCTGCAGAAACAGCAGTTGTACTGTAAATCCATTCTGGATTTTAGTCAGAATGGATCTAATCAAGGTGCTGTATCTATTGGGGAGATGGTTCAAAACCTTGAACAGCTTCTGAATGGACTGCAGTGGGTTCACCACCCAATGACATGGAATGCACAAGTTGCCATATCATTCCATGGAATTCTAAGGGATTTGGCAATTTTTACATGAAGGTTCATCGTTAACAGTTCTGAGGGCAAGTTAATTTGGAGACTATTTACTTGAATCTGTGCAAATTTTTTCTGACAGTCTGACAAAAGGTGGAGAAAAAGAGTGACACCTGAGGTCCACCAGCTTTATTTTTGTGTGATTTTAAAAAAAATTAAGCAGAAAAGCAAGAAGAAAACAAAGCACAGGAAAATAAATACGCAAGAGCCCCATGGCTTTCATTTAACCTTCAGCATGACTGAAAATTCCACTAGCAGGTGAACAGAATTATTGATGTTTGAAGTAATTACTTCAGCAGGCACTGCTATCAAAATTCATAGTGATTGATTTCCCACTAGTCAGCTTATCTCTTCCAGAACAAGTGCGCTGGAAAGCAGCTTGTAACCCCTTCCTAATAAGCCATGGCACATTATTGAAGAAAATGGCTTTGGGCTCATTCTTTCAATTTTTGTTTTATTTTGCATTTACTACCTCCATAAAAACCCAGATTGTTTCAGATGGTTAAACTGGGTCTCCTTATTTCCTTTTCCTTCTCCTCCTTTCTATGACCATTTCAGGTCCAACGTAAGCTGACATATATGGAGTCCGACTATTTGAAGTGCCACTGGCAGTGGTATTCCAACCAAGGCACCATTCCATCACCTGCTTATTTGTCCTTTTCAACAGGAGAAGCCAAGGAGTGGGCCAGAAATCTGTATAGAAAGCATATGATCTGCAACTCAGCTATGTACAGCATTGCCTTGTGTCAGTTTGAATGAATGAAAAGAGCCATGTTGGATCTGATAAAGGTCTATCTAGTCCAGTGTTCACCAACGGTGAAGTCTTAGACAATTGTCTAAGAGAAATCTGCAGCAGGACATGAGGAGGAATGCACCCACCATCTCGCTCTTCTCAGCAATTAACGTATAGTATCTTGCAAAGGTATCCATTCATTCATCCACCCAATCAACAACCGAGATGTGACCTCAACAAATAATATGGTTACTGTGGTCTGCTGAGAAAATTTATCTAGGGATGCCAGCTCCAGGTTCAGAACAGGGTAGCTCAGCAATAGGAAGCATTGTGTCCTCTAGATATTTTATATGACAATTTTCAGCAGCTCTAAACAACATAGCCAAAGCAGAGCTGTAGTCTCAAACTTGTAGTAGGAGCAGATTGCCTATTCATATGATAACTCATCTTCCTCCTTTTGAGAGAAACCAGTGACTCTTCCCTCTTTGGGTCATAAGGGGGCATAGCTTCTTGAAATATTCAAATTCAAATTTTATTGCTTTTGACCAAAGGTCATTGCACAGCACAACAATATAACAATACATATAACAATATAACAGTATAAAAATACATGTAAATTATATCTAAAATGCGGGTATCTCATATCTGGTACAGAATTTCTAGACAAACGAACAACAATTGTCATTATGCATTAAATTTTTTGTCAAATATAGTCATCGCCTTTACAGTTTATGGCTATCCCTATTATATACTTGTTCCTGATTTTTTTAGCTGCTAAGGCAAACAAAGCTACTTTCCAAGTTAGATATTTATTCAGGTCCAGAAGAAGATGAAAAATCATATCCTGTGGGTTTTGACTGGGGCTGGTTTCTATTATAGGTGTAATGAACCTTTAAAACCTAAAGAACCTCTTGGTTCTTGGTAGATATAGCTTCTTGGGCAGAAACTCATAATTGGGTCAACAGAAAAGTGGCTGCTGGTGGCTTCTATGTCAGTGGGAGCATGATTCTACTCCAGGTTTTGGTGCTGAACCCCGTTCTCCCAAAACAGGTACAAAGCTTTGCACAATTCACTTACATTTGGGGGGGAGCGGGGGAGGAGACTAGAGTGTATTCACTGCCCTACTGATATGGAAGTGATTAGCTGCCACTGCAGTAGGCTGAATGATGACCTAAGTCCTTTGAATACAGATTTCCACCTCTGAAGGCCTATAGCCCTGACCTGCTAGATACAAGGATTCGTATAACACACCCTGTGTTGTTGGGAGAAATCATAATGTTTTATAATGGGTTAATCTGGACAAGTATGTTTAGCACATACACGACCCCTTACCAATAGGCCTATCATTCAGAGAAAAAACAATGCTTGATTCTCCCCAGAGAAGAATTTTACATTTTTATAAAGCTGAGCTTCCAGTTCTTATTAATAGAGCCAAGTTCAGTGATTGCTTTTGAAAAGTAAGTTATTGAAGATAGAGTTTACTGATTGTAGTATTGCTGCAGAATATGCATACAGCTGTAACCGAGTCCTAGATGTCTTGTGGCAAGGCTAGAGTGGGCTACTGGGGCAGTCAATATTGGTTGTTCAAAATTCTGAGCAAGGTCATTTTAGAGTTTACTGGAGCAGTGAAGGATGGCAATGCTGTGATGGGAATACAGTTTAGCATTTTTCATGCTCCAGGTAGCCTAAAGTACCTAACAAAGCAATGTCTTGGTGTCATGTGTTGTTGGAGTAATTCTGCATCCCCTCTTCCAATGCACATTCTTTATGGGAAGCCTTTGGGTATCAGCCCCTAAATTACTGGCTCACACTGCCAGGCAAAACTGCTCCAGGATAGCAGGGTATTCTCCCTCAGAGCACCTCACAAGAACAATCTCTACCTTCAGGCTTACAATCTACATTTAAGTCATGACACATAAAGAATAAGGCAGGGTGGACAAAGAGTGGTCTGTGGGCCACACACAGGCCCCACCAGTACTTTTTTTAATCACAAAAATACTTTTGTGCTCTCTGGAGGGATAGGTTTCATTTTACCTTTTTAGAGTAGGTCTTGAGGCCAACATGGACTTGCTTTTCTAAGGACCGTCCTTGGTCTAAAATACCTCAGAGGAGACATGGGGCTTGTTCACACTAACCCAGTTATAGCACTATAGTTCCACTTCAGCTGCCATGACTCCATCCTATGGAATTCTGCCAAGCCCAGACTTCCCCTTACCTGGAGACTGGTGTATATGTTCCTACATTACTGAAGTCTGGAAGGGACTTTGAGGCGAGGAAGTTCCCAAGCTGAGCCCCTGATGGCAGGTCAGTAATTCACTTTCATTGCAAAGGAGTAATATCTGAAAAAATATTCTTTTCCCTTTGCTTCCCATGTGAAGAGAGTCAGAATGCTCTCTGGTGTTATTGTGTTTTTAGCCTGCCATCTGCCATGAGTAAAGGAAGCAAATTATACTGTTTTATGGGAAGCAAAGAGATAATTTGCTTGAAATGGTTTGGTAAAAGGAAGGCATGAAATTTGCTGAATGAGAGCGTTTAACAGGGCAAAAGAAAGATCATACATTTGCAAGCTGGCTCTGAAGTCCTTCCTCTAATGCCTATTGGTTGACTCACCAGCCAGGATGTAAGCCTCTCAAAGCCACAAAAGTCAGGTTGAAAAGTACTGACATGCTAAGAAAGGCCACTGTCACTGGCAGAATTTTAGTCCCACTTTGGCTACATTAGCTTTCAGCATTCATCGCAACAGGAGAGAGAAATCAGACTTGGAATATTGAAAACAGCCTTTACTAGGTCAGAATATTCATCCTTCTAGCCATTTATTGTGTACTCTCTTTGGCATCAACTTTACAGGTTTCTCCTTTAAAAGATCAGGTGGCAGGTGGAAAGGTCAGATCAGTGGGATATCAGTAAAATTTGAGATCTGCAATGCACTCATCATGTCAAACCTTATATTGACCACCCAAAGAAGAGTCCAAAAATGCAGGCAGCTGTCGATACATATCTACAAACTAGTTCTAGCAGTTTGGGGACATAATTCTATTGGTGCATGGTGAATAGTGCATAGCAGAGTGGAGGCTGAAAGCCATCAATATCAGTAAAGAAACTTACTGTGTTATCTCCCAGGCTGTTTGGAAGCAGGCAGGGTAACTTTCCCTCCCAACAAAGAACTTTCTTTGCCCTCTCCGATTATCACAATGCCCTCATCAGTTTTACATCTGCTGCAGTGCTACTGCCTAAGCCACCTCCCCACATGCCAATGTCAACAGGACCATGTCCATACCCTCTACCTAGAACACGCTATACAAAGGTAATGAATCTTAACAGGCCATTCAAGACAAAGCCACCATAAAATAATTCAGAATACATTATGGACAACTACTCTTAAACAATACATTGTTGCTGGGAAAATCCTTCCTCTCCCCTCCAGTTCTCATGAAGACTGCAACTAAGCTCAGAGGAAACAGGGAAGCTTAACCAGGCTAGCAAATTATATCATCTTCCCCACTGCTCAAAAATTCTTGATGCTTTGGCTTTTTAAGCTCTAGATCCACTATACCACTGGGCAAGATAGCTTCTCCTGAGACCTGAATAAGCTGTTGTCAGTCACAATAGATTTTTTCTGGGTTATACAGACAAAGGACCTAGCTCAGCATAACTAGGTACAGCCATGATAACCTGAGCTTTGCTTGGAAATCAACTTCATGGGGCCCAAATATCAGTCTAAAAGAAGATGTGGACTTTTAAAGTTCCCAAAGCCTTCCCAACTCATGCAAGAGTCTTTGGTAGCTCTGCCTGGGATGCCAGGAATGGAACCTGAGACCTTCAATATACAAAGCCACTATAGCCATAACGCTTCCCCAATTTCATCATTTTTCAGGGATGCTTTTTATACATTAAACAAGTAGGGCTATATGATAATACTCTGAGAAATTTTGTTAGTTTTATCCAAACTCCTTGCCATCCTATGATGTGACACAGATGTTTCTCTTGAGCAGGATGCTTCAGATACACCATGAAATTTCATGCTAGGCAAACGTCTGTAGCTATTTTAATTCTAAGAACCTCCCTTTGGATTTCTCTGATGCTACAAAACAGGGGCATCTGAAGCAGTCAAGAAACTGCCTGGTCCAGCATTTTCTCCTAACAGAAGGGATGAGCTTGCGAAGATGATCACTTTTAGAAATCCATCCTCATGGTAATTTTTTGAGCAGTACTCAAGTGGCTGCAGCCTTAAAACTATCTAGGACTTTGCTTTCCCTAGTCTTTGGGTAAAGAAAGCTTGGATTGCCCTGAACATTCACAATCCAGAAAGTTCCACTATTTCAGAGATGTAATGGCAATAGCAAAGAAACTTTTCTTTATCACTGTCACAGAAGCCTTTTGAAAATGGATTGTGTTGCAATCTAGACATCAGGTTGGGTTTTCAGGCTCTGTCTGGATGTTTGTGCTGCTGGCTATGTGAGTGTAATGACCAGTAAAAGTTGCCGTTGTTCACACCTCTCATTTCTCTGACTAGGTGCTATGGACACTTGTTGCCAAATAAGTATAGCTTCACAGCTGTCAATACATAACTCTCAGAGTATAAAGGGAAAACTTGAGCACAGTGTTAAAATAAATTTCTTGCATGTCACAAGTCATGGGTTTGGTTGCTGGCTTCTCTAGTTCAAAGACTCAGGTGTAACAAAGCAATGTGAAAGACCTCTGTCTGAGACCCTGGATAGATATTGCCAGTCAGAACAGATCCCAGTTTGGAAACCTGATGGCTCTTTCATACTACAACTCTCATAAACTCTGTCAGCATGGTCAATAACCTTAGATTATGGCGGATGTTGTGTGAAATATTTGAAGGCTTCCAGATTTCTTGTCTCCAGAATGAGCAATAGGGAAGGTGGCTGCTTCTGATGTCATTAGAATGATGAGTCTGCTCTGGGCATTACTGTGAACGTTACAGGATCTGTCCTTCAAACAGGTGCAGCACCATGGATAGCTCCTTTAAACTAAGAAGTCACCCATCTCTTCCAACAATATTGTACTAGATGGACCAATCGTCTGACTTTATATAAGGCAGCTTCCTGTATAACATGGATTTCATTCTTTTATCTCCCCAAATGGCACGCCTACATTTTGAAATGCCCTTTGCCTTGGCATAAGAGAGCCAAACTATCAAAGAGCTTACATTACACTTTCTTGGGGAAGGTGATCGAGAGGGCAGTTGCAATCCAGCTTCAATCGATCTTGGATGATACGGATTATCTGGACCCATTTCAAACCGGGTTCTGGGCGGGCTACGGAGTTGAGACTGCCATGGTCGCCCTGGTCGATGATCTCTGTCTGGACATGGACTGGGGTAGCGTGTCCCTGTTAGTGCTCTTGGACATCTCAGCGGCTTTCGATACCATTGACCACGGTATCCTTCTGGAACGCCTGAGGGAGTTGGGAATCGGGGGCACTGTGCTCCAGTGGTTCTGTTCCTACCTCTCGGGCAGATTCCAGATGGTGCAGCTGGGGGACGTGTGCTCCGACAAGAGGGCACTTACATCTGGTGTCCCTCAGGGAGCCATTCTGTCCCCCATGCTATTTAACATTTACATGAAACCGCTGGGAGATATTATCCGGAGACACAGGGTGTGGTGTTATCAGTACGCTGATGACACCCAAATATATTTCTCTGTGTCTCCGACTAATGGAGTGACCAGGGATGGCATCTCTCCTCTTGATGCCTGCCTAGACTCGGTAATGGGCTGGATGAGGGAAAACAGACTCAGTTTGAATCCAGAGAAAACGGAAGTGCTTGTGATAAGTTCCCCTGGTCCGGGATTGGAGGTTTGTCCACCTGTCCTGAACGTGGTCACGCTTCCCTTGAAGGACTCTGTTCGCAGCTTGGGGGGTGCTCCTGGACTCGTCGCTCCACCTTACATCTCAGGTGGATGCGACGGTCTGGAGCACCTGCTATCAGCTTCGGTTGATACGCCAGCTGCAACCCTTCCTGGGCTAGGGGGACCTTGAAATGGTGGTACATGCTCTGGTAACCTCTCGTTTGGATTTCTGTAACGCGCTCTACATGGGGCAACCCTTGTACCATACTCGGAAGCTACAGTTGGTTCAAAACATGGCAGCTAGGTTGGTCACTGGATCTTCCAGGGCCACCCACATAACACCAGTATTAAAAGATCTACATTGGCTGCCTATTCGCTTCCGAGTGCAATACAAGGTGTTGGATATTACCTATAAAGCCCTAAATGGCTTAAGCCCAGGGTACTTGGAGAACCGCCTCTCCCCATATAATCCGCCCCGCACACTCAGATCGGCCGGGAAGCATCTGCTAAGAGTTCCAGACTTGAAATATGCCACAACATCGCGTAGGGCCTTTACCATCTCGCCCCCCCAGCTCTGGAACTCGCTTCCTGGTGAGCTCCGCTCGGCCACCTCCCTTGATCGGTTCAGGAAGGAGTTAAAAACCTTCCTGTTCCAACAAGCCTTCCCCTAACTGTTCCCTGTTAGTCTCCCTCTTCCCCCCTCACTGTTACTGTTGTTGTACATCCTAAGCTAGCTGGATATTGTTATATTGTTGATTGCATTAATTGTATTGGTGAATGCTATTTTAATGTATATTTACTGTGTTTTTACTGTGCTTTTATCTTGTAATGGTACTTCTTGTAACCTGCCTTGATCTGAGGAAAAGCGGGCTATAAATAAATAATTTATTTATTATTATTATATATATGGATAGGCCAGAGATTACTAGTGGGTCTGATTGGTGTTTTATGGACCACAAATGTGGGGCCTCTCTCCCTTGAGTTAGGGTAGGATTTGCTCTATGCTTGTCCATCCCAGTCTGCACAGAAATTAGATGTATGACATCTGGTTTACTGCCCTTGTTGTAAAAATGTGTTCCTTAGTAACTTAACTGAATTTACTTTGCTCCAAGTTGAATGACTTACATCTTCTTTAGTTGTCTAGGGTAATAGGCACACAACACACATTTATATAGAGGGCAGCTCCCTGCATACAGCAGTATGCAGACTCACCAGGAGGCTCATGACCCAGCCAGTTGTATGTCCCAGCCTTGTCACATGGATGTCCATCTGCCATGTTTAATTTTCAACCTTTTTTCATATGGATGACTTGGAGCTATTGGGGTGACCTCCTGCTTGCTTGATCCTTAGTAAATTACATTCAGCAGAAGGGAATTGCCTGTCTGAGTCTAGAAAGAAAAAAACCTTGTTGATTGGTGTATTGCAGCACTTTCCTTATAACCTTCTGATATTTTATTTGATAACATTATGTGTTTCTGTGTGATGTTTTTTGCTACTTTGGGCTTCTTTCTTTCTTTCCTTTCTTTCTTTCTTTCTTTCTTTTTCTTTCTTTCTTTTTTTTTTTTTTTTGTTTTTTTTTGAGTAAAATAACATCTACCAAAACCACTTGGCTGGCTTTAGTCACCATTTGCTGTTCCAGCACAGGCAACAAAATGTCTTCAGTCAAGCCCTTTATCCCTATCTTGGTAACCCCTTGAATAGACTCCTTCAGTGCATTTATACATGTGGCTGACTTTGAAGATGGCTTGGACATTTCAGCTGGGAGAGAATGCAACAGCCATTTTTAAAAAAATGGAATGGCAAAACCTATTAAGATCATATCTCACCAGTGTTAATTGAGGTCTTCATTCTGGCTGTCCACTTGTGAGCCAGAATCAAAGTATTAATATTGACTTGGATAATATCCTCAAGATCTTGGAGTCAGAATCGAAGTGTCTGAAGGAATTCTTTAATTCATGTAATCCTTCTTGTACTCTCCAATTGTCAGCCTGGGGATGAGATTAGAATATTTGGCCCTCCAGATATTTGGGATTTTAAATCCCAGAAGCCCCAGCTAGTACAACCCATGGTATAGAATTCTGGAAGTTTTTATCCAAAAGATCTGTATGGCTGGTGATCCTGTGGCCAAGACCTTTCTTTGTCTTCAAAGTGGCCATTCACACTTACTTTTTTGTGCTGAGGAGATGTGGATCTCCGTGGTGATGTTCCCACTACATTTACCATGATCAAATCTCTCTGAGGCATTTTAACCTGGTCCATCATTCACTCTGGCACCACTTCACATCAGTATGGTAGCCCATTTGCACTACCAAGGATTTGGATCGCTCCAGCCCTGAAATAAAGACACAGTTAGGTATCTGGTGCAAAAGCACTGGGTTAAGTGGGTTTTTCACTGCCTCCCCCCCCCCATCATGCCTGATGCATTTGGGGCCAGTGTGAACATCACAGAAATAACTTGGTTTCTCACCGGGTTATTTCCATAGTATGAATGGGCCCTTTGTTAGAAATCCATATCCATCAAAGAGCAACGCTTCTCAGATGCATTGTCCTTTCTATGGAATGTTCTCTGCAGGGCTCTATGGCTTTTTATTGTGTGGTTTTTATAGTTTTGAGGTTTTAATTATGTAAAAGCCACCTTGGAATGACTCTGATTAAAGTCAGTATATAAATCTTTTAAGTAAACTTAAAAAAAAGTACTGGCTCAGACTTCATGTACCTCATACCTTCATAGATCTGGCATGTCACACTGTCACTGGTTGCACTGCATAATCTCAGCCTGAGCTTTGGGAATGATACTTGAGAATTCTATTTTGGAAGGAGTTGGATAATGGGCTCTAATCAGTTATTAACTCCAACATTACATTGATTTAAGCCAGGCATGGCTAAGCAACATCAGAATATGCGCAAGATGACAAGAGTTATTTAGAAAGAACACACAAACTAGATGAGGCTGCAGCAGTTTGCCTTTGCCAGAGCCTGCTAGGAAGAATAAGACTCTGCCTTCCTCTTCCCTCTCTCCTACTGAATGAGTACAAATTACTTTTGCTCTTTGAACTCAGTTTGCAGCAACTGAACTAAGCTGAAGACAAAAGGGGGGGGGGGTGGAGAAAGAAACTGGAGCATTTTAAAAGCAGTTGAAAAAGTAGGACAACAGAGAGTTGGGACAGTTGGAGGGTGCACAGTTACAGACTGCTGATGTCTGTGTGAAATGGGTCACACTGACCTTTTTTTCCAAACAAAAGAAAGAGCTGGACATCTTTGGATGGAAGTTTTTCGAAATACAACCCTTTCCCAAGTCTAATCCAATCTTCAGGAAGGGAGTTGGGGTTTCCAGAAAATGGAAAAATTATTTTGTTGGACTACAACTCATAGAATCCCCCTGGCCATAGTGGGAGAGAGATTCTGAGAGTTCTAATCCCAAAAGTATTTTCCCCAAACTGAACTGAAATTTGCAAAAATCATTGACAAGGCCACCACCAAAAAGATCCTGTCAGTTTGCCAGCAGGATGTCTCTTACCAGTGGGCATATGAACAGAGACTTTACAGCAGATCATAAAAGCTGAACTGTTTTGCATAAATAGTGGAGGATTGTCAAATAACATACTGCCTAACTGTTTGGGCCTTTAAAACAGAGGAAATTCTTATTTATTTATTTATTTATTATGGTATTTATACCCTGCCCTTCAGTCCTAAAGGCTATCAGAGCGGCTTACAATTATTATTTTTAATAAGACGGTTCCCTGCCTTTTTGTTGTTAAGAGAAAGGTAGAAGAACTTCTCTGAAAATTCTTAGCGTTTACCCCAATCCCAAAGGTGGTAAGATCTGCTTCCTCCTTTTGCAGGAAATGAATGCTTCAAAAATTCAAAAACCACATCTTCCAAAAGCCCACAGCCAAAATGGGCACTAACAATGCTCACAAGGGCATTCTGGAAATTGTTGTCCAAAAATGTAATCTCTGGATAAATAGCTCCACTACATGAGGCATAACCTTCAACCTAGCATGAGAAAGAAGCACCACAGGAAAACATGAATTCACGAAGACATCCTTCAGTTTATTTCTGCTCATCATCCCTCACATAGGTGTGTTTGTGGTTGCATGCACATCTATTTAGAATACTTATCTGTGTGTCACATCCCCACTGATCCTTGCATGCTTGGGAGGATAATTGTGGAACACAGGATGGACAGTTCCCCTTTGGGCTAAACAGTTTGTCTGTGTTGGTTATTGTTCCTGACATTTCACCTGTCACATTGCAGGCTCTTTTGGGTGGTGGGCACTGAAATGTTTGGATCGCTGAATGTGAAGTTGACACTGAGATTAAATAGGTCAGGACTCTGGAGAAAAAGGCAAGAATAAAGGACAAAGGAAGAGTGTAGAATAAAAGGTGAGAAATATACAAAAATTGTTGAGTTGCCTAGAGACAAGTGGACAGATGACTAGCAAACTCGAGACTCAGCAAGCTGCGTTGAAAAGACTTCCTAATGATGATTCTAGTGGCTGGTTTGTTATTAACCAGCATGTAATGACAGTGCGGTTTAGTGACAAATAATGTACCTGAAGATGAACTACAATAAAGACTGATCTGAAGAGTTTTGTGTGGGTTGGGGAACATTCACATCTGGATCTGTCCTTCACATCTCATGGCTATTAACAGAATCACTGGGCCTTAGCTGGTGTACAAAAAAAGAAGAAGCCCTGAATGGGTGCCAGTATAGTAGAGGTGGAGGAAAAATTAGTTAGATTTGCCTTTTAATGTACAGGTATGTAGTCATTTGAATACTGGACTAGGTTTGGAGTACTGGATCAGGAGACCAGGGTTTAAATCCTAGCCCAGCAGTGGAAATCTGTAAAGTGACCTTGGTCAAGTGACACACTTTCAGTCTTAAGAGGAAAGCATTACTAATGGCTGATTTGCTTGTTGTTAGTCTGTCTCCAAGCTGTACATTTCATCCAATTAATTATTCTAGCCATTATTAATAACACACATTCTTTACCAAATGATGCCTGGGGCTGCACAGAGTTGATGCCTGAGGCCATTCAGCAAATAGCCCCAAACTAAGGCAAAGCCTTCTGACACTAGGAAACACAACATTCTGGGAAGGCATAGTGCAGTCACACTGTACTGTTTGGTTGCACTTTAAATTTCCCCACATGAAATTGATAGATTGCCTTAGGTTAAAACACTGTTGACAGAGTGTTCATGGGGCTGGGTAGGTTGGAGAAACTGTTGTAAGTGGCTTCATAGGTCTCCCTCAGGCAAACTACCAACCCCAGCTATATAGACTGTCTATGTTGCTTCAAAGTAAGATGAGAGAAGGTCTGGTTTGCTCTGGTACTGTTCTTATTAGGGGTAGATTGACCATTATAATAAATAGGCTACAACCAAGGTTGGCTCATGCTGTATGCTATAAAGGAAAAACTCTAAGTCTCCCATGTGCTTGTCATTTGTCAGAGTATCACGGAAGTGGATTTGCAATATTCGGGAAATCAATTCAGCTTCCTCAGATCTAGCAGCTGCTGCAACATATCCAAATAAATAGGGTATTTATGGGTGCATGCATCTGCACTATAGAAATAATGATGTTTGACAACACTTTAAGTGCTGTAGCTCCATCCTATGGAATCCTGGGATTTGGAGCCTTACAAGGGCCATAGCTTTCTCTGTCAAAGAGTGCTCTTGCTGTTGCTGTGTGCCTTCAAGTTGTTCCTGACTTATAGTGACCCTAAGTTGTTGGGTTTTTTTGCAATATTTATTCAGAGGGGATTTGCCATTGCCTTTCACTGAGGCTGAGTGCATGTGATTTGCTCAAGGTCACCCAGTGGAAAATTGAACCCTGGTCTTCAGAGTTGTAGTCCAACACTCAAACCACTATGCCATGCTGACTTCTCCCAAAGAATGCTAGTGCCTCACAAAATGACATATCCAAGGATTACACAGTATGTAACCATGGCAGTTAAAGTGGTGTCCAGCTGCATTATTGCTACAGGGTTGATGAACCCTTTGCAGATCTGAACATGGTCAGATATTTGGCAGAAGTAGTTCTATAAAGGTGTAGCAACTGTAATGTGAGAAGGCATAGAATAAGAGTGAGTATGTGGATAGTTACTGATAGGTGGGCCTGTAGGTGTGGAGAGTTTAGAAGAGAGGAAGAACAAGAAATGAGAGTTTTGCAGAAATGTAGCATTGGTTTCACTTTGAACATATGAGCTATTAATATTATTCTTCTTGCAGGGAGCCATTTTCATATTCCTTGTTCACCCAAAGTGTTTTCATCCTATTAAATATGCTAATACAAATTGAGCTTTTAAAAACAAAAGCAAAATGGAGGATTGCAATGTTTTCTGGACAGAGTCCATGTCGGTAGGTTTCCTTATAGAATCCTGGTGATTTTCCATCCAACCAATCTATGTCTGAACTTCCTAGGCGCAAAAGGGATAGAAAGAAGGAAGGAAAGAAAGAGAAAACAAAAGATAAAAGTGACAGCTGAATAATTTGAGGGCATATCAGAAGAAACATAAAACAGGTTTTTACTTAATTCTCTGACTCAGCATGGATATTAAATACAATACTAAGAAAATAATACTCAAGAGCTTCAAAAATTTACCTTCATCATTCTTAACAGAGCACATATAAGTCTGATTTCCAGCATTGCTATCAGCTTGAGCAAGCAATGTGGGTTTATTCTGAATCACAAAATAGGTTTCCTTCATCAAGGGAAGGCTTTACTCTGAACATGAGTCAATAATGTGACCTGTGTGTATGTACTTGTGTGTATATAGAAGGCCTTAATTAACAGTAAGTAATTACACAAAGTTTAAACACTGAGGCATTTTTTTAAAAAGCAATTGTATTTTAGATGTCTTATTTACACAGGTGGACAGTGTTGCCAACTTTGAGAGAGTCAAGAGGTATTGAGGTGGGGGAAAAAGTCCTTTCCCAACCTTAGGTCCCCAGATCTTGTTGACTGCACCCCCTCTCCCCACCATTCCTGTCTACTGGCCATGCTGGCTGGGGATGATGGGACTTACAATGCAGCTGAAGAACCAAGATTAGAAAAAATTGTTGTGAGCGCAAATAAAAGGAAATGTGAGAATCACTGAGGGGAAAGGGATAATGTAATTCTGAAAAGAATCCGTTATTTGCAAAGTGAGTACAAACTAATTTGCTTAGCACCTCCCAGCCTGATGTACAGACTGCAATGTAGGTATCTATCTACCCAAATCTTACAACACAATTTTTAACTCAAAAATGTGTTAAAATATGTTTCAGATGTATTTGTTGTTGTTGTCATTGTTGTGTGTCTTCAAGTCAGAATAGATATCTTCCAGCAGGCATTCCCAACCTAGCTAATAAATGCTAGCTTCCTCCCTTTGTGTATGTTTATGAATATGATCTCAGTTTTGTGATGTATGTCTCTCTGCCTGCCAAATTATTTTTAATTTTAACCTAATGCTGTATAGCATTTTAGTGTTTTAAACTTTCATTATTTAATTGTAGTTTAATATTGGGGAGGGGTTGGGAAAGGATCAATTAGTATTTCATTGTATTTCTAATGCATTTTTACTGTTGTAACCCACCCAGATTCCTAGTGATTGGGTGGGCTATAAATAAATCATGTTTATTATTATTATTATTATTATTATTATTATTATTATTATTATTATTATTATTATTATTATTTCTGACTTATGGAGACCCTAAGGCAAACCTATTATTATTATTATTATTATTATTATTATTATTATTATTATTTTGGCAACACATACTTGGAGAGAATGCATGCTTAGAAATGCATAGTGTGTGTGTGTGTGTGTGTGTGTGTGTGTGTGTGCATGCAACACATACAGATATATCAGAATTTTTATGCAAATTTTTAAAAGTGGCAACCACAGCATTACAGATTAGATCAGAAAGAGAACAGAACAAGTTTATGGGTGAGCATATAAAAAGTGATATGCACTAAAAATTAACAGAACATCCCAAACTCAAATCCTATTTATTTTGCTGGGCTATAATGGAACGTTAGAATTTCTTAATCTGATATGCCTATGCTTCCTATAATGGTTATTAATGTTATTTTTTAAAATCCTATCTTTTCCGGAGGAGCTCAGGGTATTAAACATGGCACTGCCAAATCAGTCTTCAAAACAACCTTGGTTTAACAGATGATGAATTACACAAACAACATGGTAGAATTGTCTCCTATGTGACTGCTGCAGCTAGAATGTTAGTGGGTCAGATTTCCTTCCATCTACAGATGGGTTGATATTTATATTATTGAATATGGCTGACATGGATAAATCCACCCACTTGATAAGAGAAGGGAAGATGAGAAACTTAATTTAAAAGAGATTTCAGTATACATAGTAAGATATATGAGAGCCAGTGTGGTGAAGTGGTTTGAGCATTTGGACTATAACTCTGGAGACCAGGATTTGATTTCCTACTCAAGCATAAAAATCCACTGGATGACCTTAAGCAAGTCACAGCCTCTCAGCATCATAGGATGGCAATGACAAACCCCCTCGAAAGAAACAAGAAAACCCTATGATAGGGTCACCTTAGAGTCACCATAAGTAAAAAAATTACTTGGAGGCACACAACAACAACAACAACAACAACAACAACAACAACAACGAAACAAGACATACATTTCTCCCTCCACATTCGCTGGGGTTTGGGGCACAGGACCCCTGAGAAAGTGAAAAAATACAAATAAATAAACAATACTTTTTAAACCTGAAAAAACATCTCTTTGGGAATTTCTGGGCCCTCCAGCAGAACCCTGTGGTCAACATCTGCCAGAATTTGACCATAGAATCATGTTGCAGGACCTCCAAATGCCTAGAGAACTATTTTCTCTAGGAATCTTTATGTCCTCCAGTGCAACTTTAAGGTCAACTTCCAGAAGAATTTCTCTGGAATACATAGAGATTCCGAGGGAGAGAGCATATTAATCAAATCCTCAGATAGTCAAATCTGCTAAAGTCAAAACCGCAAATGTGGAGGGACAAGTGTATAAGTAATATATGGGGTGAGTTAGTCAGATTGAAGCTAATAATCTAAGATGGATAATGAAGCTCATGGGGGCAAGAACAGCTTCATAAATGTGATGATAGAATTAACAATTAACATAACAGACATTATGTATATAATCACAATGATAAATAAGTGTTGTTAAGAGGAAGTTAATGACTGAATGATGTGTTAGGTATGAAGAAGAAAGGAAGATACTGACAGAAGGAAGGATAGGCTGAAGGTTGAAAAATGTGTGGGATGTATTTTTAGTGTTTGTTCTCATTTAGATACAATAAACCTTTAGATACATTTATTAAATGTACAGTATTAAATTTAATAAAAATTACTTTTGGAAAACAACAACAACCCTGTAGGATAGGCTAAGAGAGAGAAAGGTTCAATTCCCTGCTCCTTCCTGCTGGATATGATTTCATTGAACACGTAGAACAAGGTCTTTTACTTTGCTACAACTACATGATCAACAGCTGAACATTATTTTTACATTTCTCATTTGGCAGCCCCTCACAGATGCAACTTCCTGATCTTGTTGAAGGGTAGGCCGTATTGTGTAAACAGAGAGCAGGATTTAGAAACTAGGAGGCGTATTGTGAATCAAGCAGCTCCTTTGTGAAGCCAGCTTGAGAGTTAAAATGCAAACATGGTTCTAAAAAATATTAAGCCTGTTAAACAGAGTAAAACCTGGTGGCAGTAAAGGAGGAGAATAGGAGGAAGAATCTACTGGGCTGGATTCATATACAAATGCAGCAGGACAATGTAATGTAAAAGTTGCAGGAGGTCAAAGGTACCACATTTTACATTCTGCGGGGCAAAAACTCCCTGCCAGAAGAAAACTGGTATAAAAAGGTAGCATGCCCTTCAACATTTCACAAATGAAAACTGGGACACATGGCCAAGCAACATCAGGGTGTGATCAAAATGGCAAAAGGTATGAATGAAGAAGAAAACACAAGTTAAGGGAGGCTGCAGCAGTTTGTTTTTGCTTGAGTCGACAGGGAAGGGAAAAATTCTGCCCCTTCAGGAAGGCAGTGGCGAACCCCCTGTGAAGAAATCATGCCAAAAAAAAACCAAACCCTAGAAGGGGGTTGCTATAAGTCAAACCTGACTTGAAGATACATAACAACATAGAGGTCTCACAGGTCTGGAATTTTACAGATTTGCTATACCCATCTCCTGGGAATAAGCCTGATTAAATTCAGTGGAACTTACAGTGGAGTAGACATGCATTGGGAGAACCAGCGAAGCATAGTGGTTTGAGGAGACCAGGGTTTGATTCCCAGCTTGGCCATGAAACCTACTGGATGAGTCACTTTCTGTTAGCCTCAGGGGAAGGCAATGGCAAATTGAACAAATCCTAGCAAGCAAACTCCATGGTAGGTTTGTCTTAGGGTGAAGGCACACAACAAAAAGGCATGCATTGAATGCTACTGTTAGTGTGATCTTTTTATCTTCTGCCTCTGCAAAGCCTAAATAGGAAGCACACAATAAAACTTCAACAGTTCCTTGTTTTTAATGTATGTTTCCTAGAAAATTGCAATAACACAAAATGATGAGGTATCACTAATCCATGATAGACATGAATCAGATACGAGGGGGTAGTTCTGCATAGCTCTTTTAAAAGGCCTTGTACTCTGTATGCTGTTGGAGATACTGTACTTGAAACCTGTATCAATGTCTTTCCTCTCTGTGTCTCTTTTCCCCCGCCCCCATTTCATCTCTCTTTCCTTTTCCATTTAGTACATTGCTTTCCTTGAATGGAACTTGGAATTCAAATGATTGCAGTTGTGTTTGTTTATGTTCTATTTCATGCACCAGCTTTCAGGATGGATAATGTCAATAAAACAGATTCTGACTGCCTCAGCAGACACAGTTGCTAAGCTACTAGAAGAAAACCCATCACATTGGGGGATTTTTGAATGCCCTCTGTGATATACCATAAACACAAGCAAGCAGCCTATTAGTCACAAAGACCATAGGGAGCCTCTGGATTTAGGGGCTGCAGAACTGCATTTGCTAGGGAGTGACTGAGGGAGAAGTTTATGCCTCTTGTGCTCTTCTGGTTGGCCATGCTCACTGGATATGATGGGGGTTCTAGTTCATGTTCTATCAAAGAAGACTGGGTTACATCTACAGCAGGGATGGGAACTGTGTAGCACTCCAGATTTTCTTGGATTGCAACTCCCAGTAGCCCCAGCCAGCATAGGAAATGAAGAGAAAATGTGAGAAATCCATATCCAACAGCTTCTGGGGGGGGGGGGGGGGAGGCTGCACAATTCTCACCACGCTACAGATACAGAACCTGACTCAAACCATTCTGACTATCTTAAATGTCAGATTTTGGTGTGGGTTTTTTCCCCTTCCAATCTCGTGTATAGGTCAGGTATATAAAAAGAAAAGGGAAACCCTTTGGCCATTAAAATTAAATTAGTGTGAAGGACGGCTGTTATACCTGAGTCACCTCTGGCTCGGGCAAGACCTAGCTGAGATATTCCTTCGCTGTGGTCCAGTAAGGGATTTTCTTGTTTTGGGGATTATGATGACCATGCTCTGGCAGAAAGAGGCAGGCTGTGGCTGTGGTTTTTCTGTTTTAGAGATTAATTTTTAAATTAATTTTTAACAAAGCAATCCAATTTACAAACAAATTAATATGCAATCAAAGATCAAGAAACCAGAGAGGGGGAGAAGAAGAGGAGAAAACAGGGAAGAGGGAAAAGAAAGGAAAGGAAGGAAGGAGAGAGAGAGAGAGAGAGAGAGAGAGAGATGAAAAAAGGAGAAAAGGCATACAACGAATACACAATAGGACTCTGGCTCCCTGCATCCTGACTGTAATTAAAAGAAAAAAATTAAATTAAAAATGGTAAAAATTTACCATTACAAATTCAACTAAATAATCCTACTACAATTACTAATAACCATTATTACAGATTATTACATCATTAGATCTCCTATTGCTCAAAATGTCTGTACATGGTTTCCAATCTTTCAAAGTCTTCAACTGGCTTATCCTTTGGAACCCACACTAATTTGGCCATATGAGCTAACTCAGCAATCTTAACTATCCATTCTTCCATCCTCCAAGCTGTATTTTGTTGTTGTTGTTGTTGTTGTTGTTGTGTAGCAGAGCAATGATGGTGAACCAGTTAGAAACCAAACTCAGTGGCATTCCCATACCCGGTGGCACCTGGTGCCAGGAGCAGAGGGGACTTCTGGGGGGGGGGGTGGAACTTGTCCCTGCCAGGGGGGGACCTCTGGGGGGGGACCCAAGGCACACTCTCTCAGCCTCAGGCTAGCAATAGCAAAAACCCCTCTTGCCAAAAAAAAAAAATTCATGATAGTTTCACCTTAGGTTTGCCATAAGTTGGAAATGACTTGAAGGCACCACACACATGTCACACACTCTCAGCCTCAGAAAATGGCAATGGAAATCCCCCTTTGATGATGCTTGTCCCATGATAATTTCACCTTAAGGTTGCCAAGAATTGGCACTTGGAAGGGAGGGAGGGTGCTCTGGGCCCATAAGTTGGAAACAATTTGGAGGCACACAACAACAATCATCATAAAAAAAGCACAGACAGCACTGCACAATAACAAGAACAAAGAGACCCAGGGGTTTGAATGTGTGACTCTAGAGACCAGGGCTTGAATCTCAGCTCAGCCATGAAACCCACTGAGAGACCTTGGGGAAATCACACACTCTCAGCCTCAGAGGACAGCAATGGCAATCTTCCTCTGAAGAAATCTTGCCAGGAAAACCCCATGGATGGCCTCACTAAACTACAGTTCCCAGAATCCCATACCATAGCAAGGTGTGGGCCCAGAAGGGTCACACACAGCCCCTCCTTGTCACAGCTTGGTACTCCCAAGGCAAACTGAGCCATGACAAGGAGCTGGGCCAAGTGCTCATGCCCTGCCTGCCACCCATACTTGCTCTCGCTGCTGCAAAGATGGCTTCACATCACATGCCAGAGAGGGCAGACGTGCCACAGGTTTGCCACCTCAGCAATCTTAGTACCAAGGTACTAGAGTTTTGTTCAAATCAGGGCTGCACAGCTGCCCCATGGATTGCACCTGTGTGTTATCACATCACTTCTACTCACCATTTCTGGCTGAAAATGGGTGGGAAGGAAAACTATCGTGTTTGTGTATTGTTTGGGGTTGTTTTGGGGTGCAAAAAAACAAAACAGGGAAGGTTGCTGGACTTCAGAACCTCATGGGCTACAAAGGAGGGTGGGTTTAGGCACCTCATGTGGTCCATAGGACACTTTTTCTCCACCCTTTCTCTAAACACATAAACACATACCTCTGAGAATTTTCTGCCTTTCCTTCAAGATAATCTGACAAGACTTGTTGTTGTTGTTGTGTTCCTTCAAGTCATTTCTGACTTACTGTGACCCTAAGGGGTTTTCTTGGCAAAATTTGTCCAGAGGAGGTTTGCCATTGCCTTCCTCTGGGGATGAGAGCATGTGACTTGCCCAAGGTCACCAAATGGATTTTATGGCTGAGCTAGGAATCAAATCCTGGTCTCCAGAGTCATAGTCCAATATTAAACCACTACACCATGCAGGCTCACTGACAACACAAGCATCCCCTTATTCCAAAATCGACATAGCCCAGGCTTCAGAGTTGGAAGAAATTATTTTTCTACCAGAATCCAACAACTTGGGGTCATAGCTGTTGAAACTTACTTTGAAACTGGTGATGGGGCTGTGTTCTTCCCAATACCTGTGGTTAGCAGGCTGTCTCAGACTGCACAGCACAGACAGCCTGGAACACACACCTGTGTCCTCCCCCCAAAAAGTTAACAGCCCAGTTTTTGTCACATCTCCAACATTGTGCTATCTATCTACAACTCATTGTAGAGCAGTCCTTCTAGGCCTTATTTCAAGCAAGCACAGCTAAACTTGCACGTGTGAGCTCTTCCTTTCCCATTATTCTGAAGGACAGCCTTAAGGATGCTGCATATTCATGAGATGAGATGTTGATTATTTCTGTCTCAGCTCCACTGGTTCCAGTGTGTTCCTCTCCTCCAGTCTTGTCCTGCTGTATTCCAAGGAGGTGCCTCCTACTCCATAAGACATACTTTGCCTCTCCTTCACTATGCTGTGTGTTCCCCTTTTTTCTCTCTTGGCTGTTTTTTTCACCTCTTTTTTGTGAAAAGCAATTTCATGGCTCATGCACTTAAGATCCCATCAGAAAGTTGAGCCTTTGATCAGGCAGAGAGATGCCCTGCTGTGCTTTCATTGGCAAATCACAAGTCCCTTAATTAACACTCTGCATCTTGATGTCGCTAAACTGCGCCGTGGTTCATTTTATACCCAGAGAGTTACCCAGGTTGTGCACAGCATCAAGTCCCTGAAGGGCACTAGTAACGCTCTGCTCAGCCAAGCCTACAGCAGCCACCATCGGCACCTTCTCCAAATTCATTAGAGCACATGACAGTTGCAGGGTGGGGTGGGCAGCCATCATCATTTTTCTACAGCCCTTTTGCTGAGAGAAAAATTAATAGGAACTGCAGCAAAGAATACACAACTTGTTTTGCTTTTCATTCTTTGTTTACTTTTTGGAGATGGTTGAGTTGAGTGAAAGTGGTCTCATTACATTCTTTATCTGCTAACTGGATGCTCTAGCTGGACGTCTTGCAGTAAGTAGGGGATTGGTCTTGATGGCCTTTGGGGCCCCTTCCAGCTCTATGGTTCTAGTATTCATTCCTTTTAATAGGCAGAATGGTTGGAGGGATCTTGGGTAGCTAAAGAACCAGGAGGCTGAGAAGCCAGCAGACCAGCGCAAATGAGACACAAAAAGGGAAGAGAGGACCCCAAATGTTGCATGTGTTAATTTATGTAGATAGATGCCATTTTAGTACAATTTACATAGAACTACTTAAAAGCTGAAAATGTAAGTGGCCAACATGCCTGATTTGTCTGCTCACAGTTGATGATGGACAACATTAAGGCTCCTGATGCTCTTTTATATATCCCCTTTCCAGAGATGTAGACTCATGTCAATTGACTGAGACTTAAGTTGGACTCAAGTCACTTCAGTGACTTGTCTTGGCAAGAATGACAAACTGAATCAACTTGAATTGAGACTTGTATATTTTTAGTGATGGACTTGCTGGTGCCATTCACTTCAAGCAGCAGGCAAGATCCACCTGCATTTCTGTACATTTCTAAAAAGGGAACAGCAAATGTATTAGGTAATGGGCTTGAAGCTGAAAGATTCTTCAGCTTTTCAAAAACCATAGAAATCTCCTCTGATATGCTGTGGAGACAGGCTGCCAAGCAGATTTCAACCCTCACCTCAAGCCTACCACACTTCTGGGAACTGTAGTCCAAAAATTAACTTATTCTAAGCTGTACCTTGTGTTGATAGTGGAGCTCAAGGCAACCTATACAAGGTTCCTACATAGTTGCCTATGCAGTCAGGGCCAGCTCTGCCATTAGGCAGAGTGAGACACTATTTCAGGCAGCAGATCTGAAGCCAAATATTTCTAACCTACGTGTGTGGTGCTGTGGATCCCAGCTTGAAGGCAACCAAGGTCTGAAACAGCCTTCCCTCCCAGGTGACCTCTTTCTTTGATGTTTTCAAATCTTCTGCCAAAGTTTGGGAAAATTACTTTTTTGCAGTACAGTTCCCAGAATGCCCCAGATACCATAGTCAAATCTTGCTAGAAGATTTCAGGAGTTACTGTCTATTCTTTAAAAAGTTATGTCCAGGATTCTAGATACGTACCTTCTGTCCTGATCCCCACTCTAGTCTTGCCTTACTTGGCAGCAGCTGCTGCAAGCAGTGGATATCTGTTCTCCTGTCAACTAGGGTACAGCACACTAATATTTTCACCAGCCTCTCAACAGAGATCTGATTATTATGCTCATAATCAGAAGCTTAATCCCTGTCACAGTTTCTCCATGCACCTGAGATCACTGGCAGGAGGGGGATGGAAAGATCTGTATGCTGTACCCTAATTGATAGACGAACAGACAGGATTGCTTGACATTTACAATTGTGGCAATAGTATTATGATCGTGGAAACGTAGGGAGAATGAATATGAATCAGGTGACACATCCACATTCTGTGTTATGTATCAGTAACTGAGATAGTGAATTTCAGCCAATATTTCTAAAGTCTGCTCCTCTTTTAAAACTTCAGAACAAATTTCTTGCTGGAGGAGACCAAAGATGACCTAATCCAATATTCTATTTCTGCCAGAGGTTTGAAAAATTATTTTAAGGATTTACAATTTCCAGAGACTCTGAGCTAGTAATGCCTCTGTTGTCTGGGGACTTCTATCCAAAAAGTAATTTTTCCAAGCTCTGTTTCTATCAGGTCAACCAGATGCTTCTCCCAACTTGTAAACTTTAGGATAGACTTTCTCAATATAGATTGTTGGAGATGTTGTTCAGTGAGGACAAGTCCCATAATCCCTCACCATTGGCCATGCTGGCTGGTGCTGATGGGAGCTGTAATCCAAAACATTTGAAGGGACTAAGACCTGTTGTTGTTGTTGTTGTTTGTCTTCAGCATCTTCAGGCTAGAGAAGTGATCACTGCTTGAAATGGACCTCCATTTAGTTCTCCTCTGTAATAGCCATGGATAGATCTGTTCTGCACTCAATGGATTGATCTAAATCTTTAATTAAGTGGGATGTGTGCCTAGGAAAAAGACAGAATTCTTGCTTCATCCTATTTCTGCCATGTTTTGTCTTGATTACCTTTGGAGAAATTCAAGCTGCTTGCTGCTTGACTTTTAAAGACCAGTCATGGCACACTTGGAGAACCTCAGCCACTCAAAGATTGTATCTATATAGATTGGCCATCCTGGCTAGGGAGTTCTGGGAGCTGTTGTTGTGAAAAGCAAGTTTTCAAAGCGCTCCAGATACAGTGCTAGATGGAAAGAGGTGAAAACATACAAACTGTACAGAGCTGTGAAACTCCACAGAACAGTGAGCACAAAGCAATGAAGTGACAGAAAGGCCAGTCTGCACATTCTACAGAAGTGAGAAAAGACAAAGCTGTAGGAGTCTTTCACACCTCTAATCTTGTTTCCTTGATTTGCACATAATTCGGAAAGTAAGACTCATTCAACTGAAGCTTCTTAGATGCAGGGTTCAATACTAGCCATATTTACTAAAGGGTAAATCATATTGATCTTAATGTCACTTAACTTCTGAATAACTCATCACAGGATTGCATTGCAAGATTACAGTTTCATACCATCCGTCTCAGTTCTGCAGGGAGAGTCCCAATTAATCCTCTGTCATCCTACTTTTCCAGCTGCTTTTAAAATATCCCAATTTCTCTTTCCTCCTACCACTTTCTCCCTGTGCCACTTGCTTAAATTCTTCAATCTGAGTCCAAAGTGCAAAAATAGTTTTAAAAGCAGCTGAAAAGTGGGACAACAGAGGATTAACTGGAACTGTCTTGCCAAATTGAAACAGTTTGGGAATTTGCCTTTATGATGTTGATATCATTGGCTCGAGTCTATCTCAAGACATTTTCCTGTCTGAGCTGAACAAGATGGCATCTCCTTGCCTATTCCACAGAGAGAAGCAGACTATCAGGTGAGATTTACTGGGAATGCACAGCATTGAGTAGCACATTGAAGGAAACCTATTGGTTAAAAGGGCACTGAACATAACATGTGGCATACTCTTTATCGCAAGATCTCAGGATGACAAACAATAACTGTCTAAAACAATATGTAGAGAGATCTGGAATCACCTTTGAGACTAACTGAAAGAAAGAAATTGGCAGCTTGAGCTTTTGTAGACTTCAGTCTACTTCCTCAGATTGCTTTTGGCTTAAAGCAATGAGATGCATATTAAACAATTTAGCAAATTAGAACAGGTTCAAAAGTTTTAAAAGCTTAACATCATGTATGTGCACATTTGGAAAAGATCAATTAGACTTTAATTTTTAAAAAATCACTGTAGCGGGGCCACAGGGGATGCCCCCAGCTCCAGGTTTCTTGGAGCGGTCCATAACGGTGAATAATTCCAAACAACCAAAAAGTAACGCTGATGAACTTTTAATATAACTAATAACACAACAGTTGAGTCCCTGTTACTTAAGAGGGCTTGGGTCCTTGGTTACTTCACCTAGACCCTTAGTGACTAGGGAGTCCTACAGGTCCTCCTCGGCGTTGAGGTCCTCCTCTTGGGCAGGCCAGTACCTTCCCTGAAGGTCCCAATGAAATGCTCCCTGTGACCAATATCCCAGCCTCAAACCTCTCTTGGACAAACTCAGTGATGAAGAGTGTAGGTAGGAAAACTCCACTAGGGAACCTTCTTCCCCTGGGCTCCTCACAGCTTTGGGACCTCCGCTCTCTCCCCGGCAAAGAACTCCCCTCCTGGCCAAAGCCCCAGTCTTGCCAGAACGCCTCCTGGTCAAGGCCCCGGTCTTGCCAGAACACTCTCCTTTCTCCCTCCACGTGACCACCTCACTGTCCTCTCTTCCGCTCACACTCTCCTCCCCGTGTGCCTCACCCTTTCCTCTTTTATCTCCCAGCCCCTCCCTTTTAGGAGCCACCTCTCGGAGCCTCTCTCCTTCCCCTTTCACTCTAGGGGCTGTCAGTCCTTGTAGTCTCTCATCGAGGCTCTCCATTCCCAGTGCTGGAGCCTCTCCTTTACCGGGACAACCCTCGTCTGTCTTCCCAAAGTC
Source organism: Sceloporus undulatus (assembly GCF_019175285.1). NCBI lineage: Eukaryota > Metazoa > Chordata > Lepidosauria > Squamata > Phrynosomatidae > Sceloporus > Sceloporus undulatus. Next base: position 24,793,243 of record NC_056526.1, on the reverse strand, counting down.
CTTCACCTTGTCACAGTCACCTTCTTACCTGGTGAGGAAATAAAGCCAATAGCATTTGGGGGGGTGGGTGTATTTCATAAATGGTGTGCCACTGCAGAGGAGGCCCTGACCCTTGTCCTCTCAGAGTGAATTGCTCACACAGGTGGGAGAGGGGAGCCCCTCCAGGGGACCTCTGCCCTCAGATATATTGGGGGGAAAAATCAATGTTTTTCTTCTGTGGGTGCAAACAAAACTGCTGAAGAACTTACTCGCCCCCCCCCCCTAAAATATATTAAATTTGCCTCTCTATCCACATGTTTATTACAGGGAGCATATGTGCCAGGGAGTCTTTCTGGATCAGGACCCAGAATCTGTTCTTTATTAACAAATCTTTACAATCCAAGACAAGCTTTGTACAAAGGTAGTTGTCTTTTAAAAATAACACAGGGAGGAGTTCTGTGTGTCATCATTTTGTTTTTATCATGCATAAAGCTAAGCCTGGAAGGCAGCCTGGTGTGTACTTATAGAAAAAAGGTTCTGGTTCAGAGTGTGTTAAGAGCTGCATAAGAGATTGTACCTGTTCAGTGCCGATTTCCTTAGCTTTCATGATCAGCTAAAGCCGCATGCCACGTTGGGTCCCATCATGTTGTTTTTGAAGGAAGATAGTGTCTTAGTACATCAGCAAAACCTTCCATAGATGTGAACAGAAGTAAACACAGTCACAGCATGGACTGTTTGTGCCCTTGCTGTGTTAGGGACAGGTGTAAATCATGTCCTGGATGAATAATAAATTCTTTGTGTGTTGGAAAGAAAACTCTTGAGTTTCTACACCCCTTTTGCTTGTATGTTTTCTTCTTTTCTTAAACAGCTGTTAGGATTTGCTTAGCAACTTATACATTGGTGATGACATGACAAACTTGTCAGCCATAGCCAGTTTATATTTACAATGTCAGACAGAACTATATGGATTTGGGAATACTCTGGTTGTAGAGATTTCAATTTATTTTGTCCAAACCAGTTGAATATGAAGGAAAAGTCAGGCATGGGAGGGAAAAGTCACCTAAAGAAGGAAATCATAAAGGAAAGAGAATGGGCAGAAAGGTTCACAGAGCTGTAAAGATGAAAAAGGCTGAGGTTTACATTTTGCTGTCAAGTAGCCAGACAAGTTTTTGACTATGGGCTTCTGGTGTATTTTCAGTGGCCCATTCTGGAGTGAAGTATTTCAAAAGGTCATAAACCTAGGCTATAGGACTAAGATCAAAGGGTTTCCTTTCCCCTGATCCTTGAACTACAGAGCTTATGGATAATGGGAACATGAGATTTAAACATCATGTTGCTGCCAAACAGAGAAATGTTTTTAAAACTGTAATAAAGCCTCCTGGGAAAGTTCCTTCCTTTTTCATGGTTACTTGACTAAGGGTGTATAAGAGATCCACTCTGGCAGACTTTTGGGCTACAGTAGTTCTGGTTACTAGTCTAGCGTATTTACTTTGGGTAGTGTTGCAGAAAAAGTTAGTCAATAATACTGAGGGTGGAGGCAGCTTCTTCTGGTGCTCAAGGGCAGCTAAAGCACATCCCCATAGCAAATCGCTAGCTAGCTGTGTCCAGAATCTCAACCTCTAGATGATAGTGAAAGTATGTTGCTAGAGAAGTGAGTTCTTCTAGAGGGCTTAATGGTTCTCAGCCATCGTGTGGGCTTCTCCAATCCATGCTGACTAGCCTGGATATGGACTGATTCCATTTTGTATTACAGAATCTGCATGTTACTGGATAGTCATGGACATTTGATAAAATATGTGAGTCTCAAGTCCTTGCTAGATACTTTCAAGTCTGGAAGCCAACTTTTAACAGAAAAAAGAGAGATAAGGTGCATTTTTCAGAGGGAACAGCAAGTGCTTTAAGCAATGGGCTTGAGGCTGGACTTGAGATCTGCTTGGCAGCCTGTCCCTACTGCACATCAGAGGATTCTTCTAAAGTTTTCCAAAAGTTTTAGAAGGTTCCTTTCTCCTCAAGTCCATTGCCTAATGCATTTGCTGTTCCCTTACAAGAAATGCACCCTGCACTTTGGGGGCAAATCTTGCCATCTGCTCAAAGTGAATGGCAGTGGCAAGTCAGTCACTAAAAAATACAAGTGTCAAGTCAAGTCAAGTCAATGTGTCATTTTTGCCAAGTCTAGTCCAAGATAAGTCATTGAAGCAATTTGAGTCTGACTATTGGCTCAAGTCTAAATAAGTGCTCTAAACTGTGTGAGAGGAATGCAAACAAGCCATGCATAGATTTGGGAAATGCACATAATTTTCAAAAATGAATCACCCCTCAAAACCAGAACAAAACCCAGACGGAAATGGACACAGACTGAAGTAGTATGGAAGAAATCTGCAGACTTGATAGATGTGCACATCACTATTCTTTACCATTCAGGAGCTCTGTTCATGAGTGTTGCACTCATGATTGGGCTGCAAGTCCTTGGAGATGTCTCTTCCTACTGGTAATGTTAGGTCATGCATAACCTGATGGGTACTACTTGGATAAGCTATAGAAAAGCTCAGAACATGATAGTGACAAATTAGTGGCCCCTTCTGTCTTGAGGAGAGCCATTAGGTTTGCCTTAGGGTTGCCTAAAGTTGGAAGTGACTTGAAGGCACACAACAACTACAACAACAGCTACTACTACAGCCACCTATCTTGAGAGTGTGTGTACATTCAAAAGATTTATTGGCAGCTGAGGTCTTTCCTTCCAAGCTAATGTTTGCTGAGGTTCATCCAATTGTGCAAACTGTTCCATTCACCCCCTTTCTTTTCAATGTAGGCAACATACAAGATTATCAAAACATTTTCAGTTATCGTTGGTTTAGATAGATGTGGACTTTATCATCTCCTTTGACTGTGATAGCATTGGTAATTGGCCTAGCATTTATCAAGTTACAATTTTAGATTCTTTCCTCTTTTGGCAGGCCCCTATTTGGGACAATCAAATGTCAGTGGCATCCGTCGCAAAAGGTTCAAACCTGCTGTAGTGTGGAGGTTTATTAACAAGGAAATCATTGGGTTCTGGAGTTGGGGAGTGGTGAAGGGCAAGGGAAAATGCATTTCCTAGGTGCCTGCCTTTCTCAGTGCATGCATTTTCTTGACACCTATAAATTTAGAGGGAAAGCTATTTACATAGAAATACTCTGGGCCAAAATGAAAGATAGGAGAGCAAAAACTAGGACCCTTTGCTCCTATTCTTCTGGCATTCAGGTGTTCAGTAAAGGGAGACAGAATCCTTGAACCAGGAAATCCAAAGCAGGATATTTCTGTCATATTCTCTCTTTTTTGACACACACACCCTGCCACCGCCACCGCTTTTTAAAGGAAAACTCAGCAGATGCTTCAGCTCTCTGTGTGTGTGGGCTCAGTAATAGCAACTTTTTCACAGCTCTTGGGCAATTAAGGAACTACTGACAAGAGAACTATAAAGGGCTAAAACCTTTTCACATATCAAAGGCTGGAGAGATGAAGGGTTTCTCAGCTTGGGAAACATGTAACCTGCCAACAGGAGAAGGAGACCATCAGCAGGCTTGCATAGGCAAAGGAGGAATGTGTCCCTGAACAGATAGTCACTCTGGAGCTCTACATGACTGGAACACCTTATCTCCCATCTCTGTAGCCACTGCTGTGATTGCAGGTTTTAGAATGCAACTCCAGAATCAACAGTGCAATAGATTGCCTCTGAGGGTGGTGGATTCTCCATCTTTGAAAGTCTTTAAACTGTGGCTGCATCCCATAATTCTATAGCACTCAGTCTTGGCAGTCAAAGCGGTATCAAATTGTGTTATTTCTGCCACGCAGATACCACCAAGTCTGGATGGGCATCTTTCAGCAGTACTTTAGTAGTATGTTTATTTAGCAGAGGGTTAAACTAGATGCTCTTGAGGTCCCTTTCAACTCTATAATTCTGTGATCATTCAGCCAACACAGCCATGGTTTTGGTGGACTCTGCATGTTCTGATGGGCTACACATGTCCCACCCATGGAATATGGGACTTCAGCCTCAACATCAAAGTGCACACTTTGAGGTGAGCCCTCAAATAGACCAGGAGGCAGCATGGCAAGCTTGGAAAAACACGCAACATGGTGCCATCTCACCGCCTCAGATAACATCACACTGCAGCAGATGGCAAAGCATATCTTAGCAACCGCTTGGTTCTGCTCTACAGTGACACAGGAGCTATTGTTCTGCAATTTTGGGTTTGCCTCCCCCCATAGACTTTCCAAGCGTGGTTTTGTGCTCAATTAAGAGTTCTGCTGTGAACCTGGAGGTAAAGGCCACAGAGTTTATTGCTGTCAGCTTGCAGCACTCAGCCTGACCTACATTCTAATCAGTGACCTAGAGTGGAAGGCACCAGAGCCCATTACTTGTTCCCTTGGGGCATCCCATTCTCTATCTATCTATCTATCTATCTATCTATCTATCTATCTATCTATTTTTCTGCAATGGCAGCCAAAGCCTTGTCAGCTGCCTTTTAATTCACTGCTAGGAGGGCAGCACCGGGTGATTTGGGGTGTGTGTGTGTGTGAAGGAGAATGGATGGATGCATGAATCCCTGTCTTGTTCCATAGAAACAATAGTAAAAATGAGAAGAGGGTCAACAATTTTAAAAAAAAATTGAGAAGAAATGACTATTAATAATTGGATTTGCCCTGGGGGATTTTTCATTGGTGGCTGGGGGGGGGGGGAGTATTGTGCAGTGGAATTAGAGCGAGTGCCACATACATGTGGCCTTTTGTTAACCTTGTGTCATTTTCATGGGGGAGATTTAATTTCACCACCTGGAGTGAAAGCCCAGGAGGAAATGTTAAGGCAGAGTGCTGAGAGAATAAATGAGAAACAGCTATCTCGCAAAATAGGCAAGAAAACCTTCCATTCTGCCTTACCAATTTAGCTATAAATGAGAAAAATTAAGACAGAACTGTCTGCAGGTTCCATCTCGCAGGTAAAGAAATGGCAACAAAGTGAGGGATTCATTCAGGAAAGGGGAGGCGTCAGTTGGCAGGGCAGACACACAAGATGGAGGACTGTTTAGTCCAGATTGTAGCAGCAAGACTAGCCTGTTAATACAGGCACATCTCTCTCATGAATTGCCTCAAAACAGAGATTTGTGTTTAAACCTCAGCTGCCAGAATCTTCCAGAATATTGATTAGGCTCTAAGGAGATGATCGCACGAGATTAAAAAGTGGAATTTTAACAGAATAAAAGCATTTTTGCCAGTACATTATTGTTGTTGTTGTTGTTATTGTTGTTGTTGTTGTTATTATTATTATTATTATTATTATTATTATTATTATTATTATTATTATTATTATGTCTTGCCCACCTCTCTGTATGAATTGAGGTGGGGAACAACATCAATTAAAACACATTAATCAAAACATGCAACAGTTTAAAAGGACAAATAAGACATACACATTTTAAAACAGTCTACATTTAAAATTCAGCATCTAAATTCACAATTTATGAATCATTTGGGTATGCCTGCTACTTTCCTCCATGATAGTGCTCTTGGCTGGCCTTCAATGATCTTTTAAATTTGAAGTGCATATTCAGCTGTTAAATTTTGTCCAGCAGGTCATTCCACAGTCTAGTGGCAGCTGACATTATCTCCATCCTGCTGCTGCCTTGCATGTCATTTGTGACTTTGGCGCTCGACAGGCTGCCCCTTTTAGCACTGGATTGGGGCATGGCAAGTACATATCGTGGCCCTGATCTCCCCTTTCCATTTTGCAGCTCCTTTTTATGCCCCAGAAAAGGTACCATAGCTGCCAGTGCGCGGCTTTTCTGCACTCCTTTGCATCATGTAGACACAGAGCCAGAGGAGCGCCGTGATGCCACACACTGTGTGGGGCACCATGCAGTGTCACACTGGCCTGGGGACAGAGTCAGGGCATACGTCATGTGGGTGCTATGCCCCGATTCTGCTCCCACCTCTTTGTGTACCTTTTTATTGAAGGGTAAAACTTGTCAGTAGGCTCTCAGCCTCGCTGCTATTCCATCGCTGCCTTTGTGCAATAGGTCGCTTCTGATGCAGTTCCGCTTCTTAAGCATTTACATGGTGTGAGTGGGTATGGTTGTGATTCTGCTCCTCTTCTCCTCCCCTCTTCCTCTCACAGTTATGGTGGCACACAGCAGCCCCACACTTTAGAAAGGTGGAGGAGGAGTGGCCCCCATCATCAACACCTTCCTGAAGCTAGCTGCTGTGTGCATATTTCACACAGTAGCTAGCTTTGAGAAGTTGCTGGCAGCCAGAATTGCTTGTCCCCCCCCCAATTCCTCCCAATGTATGGGGCTACTGTGTGAATGTTCACACAGCAATGTTGAGATTCGGGAGGAACAAGAGGAACGACCCTTGCCATCAATACCTTCCTGAAGCCAGCTGCTGTATGCTCATTCACACAGCAGCAGTTTCAGGAAAATGGTTGGCTGCTGCCACCACTCGTCTTCCTTCCACTTGCTCCCAAAATGTGGCATTCAGTAATGTAGAAAACAGATCATGCAACCATGGATTGCCAAGAGCACTATCATGGAGGAAAGTGTGATAGGAAATGATGCAAAATTGGTATGCTTCCATTCTTAAAATAGCAAGATTGTAGTATGACTTAACTGTCATCTTCCAGCCTGAGAGGGAGTGATCAGGCAGACCCAGTTCCATCAGGGCTAACCTGAAGAAAGAGGCTCCTCCCTCCTTAACTGTCATCTTCCGGCCTCCGATTCCCCTCCAACTATGCTCTGACTGTGTGGTGGGAGAAACAGAAAGAGAAATAGACTGTGTGGGGGAGAGGTTGGTCTATAGCTCTTACCATTTCCAGTCAACACTCCCAACTCCCATTCATCCTCATTCAGGATGGCAGGTTAAGGAAGTGCTAATTCAGTAAGAAATGGTTAAATGAAATATGTTTGAACTTTGGTCTCCAGAGTCCTTGTCCAACAACCAAACCACTCCACCATGCTGGATTTGCCTTTGGTATGTGTATGGATATCCTTTTGAATTGAGAAGTCAGTCTAGCTCCAGCTGAACTTCTGCTTTGTTCCATTTGGTGTCCGATCTCTAATGTCAGGATTATTTTGAGGCTCTGTTTAAATTATGTGCTTTTTGAAACTTATTTTTGAAACAAAAAATCATCTGCTTTCAAATAATGTTTTTATTGGTTGTATCTCACCTTGAGAGCCCTGGTGAGCTGAAAGGCAATAAACAACACGCCCTCCAACATTTCATAGATAGAAAACCAGGATACATATGGCCAAGCAGCATCAGAGTGCAGCCAAGAGGGCAAAAATTGTTAATGAGGGAACACACACAAGCTGCAATGGGTTTGCTTTTGCCTATGCCTTCTGAAAAAGGCAAGATTCACACACACCCCTTCTACAGTAATTGTAAAATTACTTTTACAATTTGAAGTCAGTTTGGAGCAAGTGAAGGAACAAAGGAGAAAGTAGAAAGAGGAGGGAGAAACTGGGACATTTTAAAAGCAGCTTACAAAGTGGGAAACAAATGATTAATCGAAGCTGTCCTTGTAAAATAGGGGAAATTGGAGAGTATGACAGTGTAAGGTAGTGCCATTTGTTCTTTTCCAAAGACAGCTAAATGCCTTGAGCCATTCTTGCCCTAACATATTAATTCACTGAGTAAACCTTTTGAATGACTGCACAGCTAATAACCAATAAAGTCTATAGGAATACCTGAGACATATAATATGCTGGGAGCAGGGGTGGGAAGAAAAGTGGCCAGAACTAAAACTAGAGGTGAACTATCATGATTTCATTCCTCTCCTGTAATTTATGTGAAACTTGGAGAAGTTACTTTTTTCAGACTACCACTCCCAGAACACCTAGGTCTACACACTGGCTGGGGGATTCTGGGAGTTGCAATTCAAGGCCAGAATTATGTTGATGTCATATGCTAGCAGTTGCACTATTTCTGAGATCATGGGCAACAGCAAGGGAAAGCAAACTAGTCTGCCAGTTCCGATCAGGTTGTTTCTGCAGTGCCATTTGTTTGTTCATAGCTGCTGCTTCCATGACCTTTGTCCACCTGCCACCACTGCCCACACTGGCACCAACAGGATTCTAGCCCAAAATGTCAAGATCTGAGTTTACAAAAATATGCTTTCCTTTTTACAGAAACACAAAAAACCAACGTACCCCTTCCAGACTAAGCCAATTATGTAATTGTCAGTACCTCCTCCTCTCTTCGCCCTGTATTAATATACTTCTAATTGCATCTCTCTTTTTTCTCAGAAAGAAAGAGTCAGTCATTTATAGGACAAAAGAAAATGGAGATACATTACATTTCATTTTGCCATACGTTTCCTCTCACTTTCAAATGATGTTGATTTAAATGCAGATTTCTCTCGTGCAAAGCTTGGAAGGAAAGGCATTTAATATAAATGTTAATACAAGGGTAAACTTCAAAATAATAAAATAATAAAAGATATATTAAATTTCTCTATGCAAAAGATCGCTTTCTTGGAGTAGTTAATATCTCTTTAAGCTGCTTCCTCTTCCCTTGTACTCCCGCTAGCAACCTGGCTTATATTAAATGGTATTTTTTTATAAAAAAAAAGAATATACCTTTGGAAATGCTTAAATTAAAGTGTTTAATGCTGCAGTAATGCAGGAGGTTTGAGCAGAGGCCTGAGGTGCTGATAACGGGGAGATCTCATACTTCCATCTCTCTGGCTTGTTCCTTAGCAGCCCATTCATCAAAATAGCTGTTCTGAAAGCTTTACATGATTATTTTTTGGTTGCACAGAATAATGTTCTGGGGGAGAAAGAACAGATACAGAATATCTATTCAGATGGCCCTTCAGAATCTTCTCTTGATTAAATGCTAGGAGGGAGCATTTGGATGGACATATATTTAGGGCACAGGCAAGCAGAGGATTGACTGAGATCTACTAGTTAGATTGCTGGATTATTTTTGGCTCTTTGGCAAATGTTACTAACTCCCACTTCTTTAACAGCAGCAAAGGACTCTCTTTTACCTCATCTGCTAGTATATTAGGCTTTTTGGAATCCATGACTTATGGCTTACCGAACTTGTTGTTAATTGTTATTGCTGTTGTGTACCTTCAAGTCATTTCTGACTTATGGTGACCCTAAGCCAAATGTGTCACAGGTTTATCTGGGGCTGAGAATGTTCGACTTGCCCAAGGTCACCCAGTGGCCAAGCAGGGAATCTAACCCTGGTTTCTAGAGTCATAGTACAATGCTCAAACCACTACACTACACTGGCTCATTGTTTTTGATAACCTACAATATTTAAGAATACTAGCTATTAATAGTTATTTCTGTGTTTCTCTGTTCCTTATCTATAAAATGGAACCATGTCCTCTGAACAGTATACAAGTATGAGTGTGAATTATTATGGATTTAACTTGCCATCTAGTGTGTGGTTTGTCTCAGGACATTTGTCATCTGCTTGCACTTTGTTATTATAACAAGTTTGGCCTACACCAAAATTTTGCAGTATAGAGATGCGTAATCCTCACACATTTCACAGAAACCGAGACACACATAGCCAATCAACAACAGAGTGGGGTCAGGGTGGCAAAAGGAAGAACACACAAACCAGGAGAGGCTGCAGCAATTTGCCTTTGGCAGAGCCTGCTACAAAGAGCAAGATTCAATCCCCCCCCCCCAATTAATTGAGTACGAACTCAATTTGCAGCAATTAAAACAAGCTGAGGACAAATGGGGAAA
>NC_056526.1:24704367-24783514 GCF_019175285.1 Sceloporus undulatus | reverse complement strand
GTGGGAGGAAGGAGAAGCTGGGACAGCAGCTGGTATGACAGAGGATTAAATCAGGTCAAATCAGGACAATTACAATGTATGGAGTCTTGCAATACAGAGCTAGTCGACACATTTAAAATACTCATCAGTCCAGTAAGTGGAAATGTGGGGGAGGGGGTAGTGACCTTTTATATGCCTTCCTTCTAAGTGCCATGATAAGCATATTGCGGGTTGTACACATGAATAGGACCCAAAAGCAGTACAGGTATGTCCAAATAGGCATCCTCCAGGTATATTGGGCTACAACATCTATAGTCTGCTTCCACATTGACTGCCTTAGCTGCTGCACTGTTGCATTGTTGTCCCTTGTTGTTGTTGTTGTGTTCCTTCAAGTCATTTCTAACTTACGGCTACCCTAACCATGGGGTTTTCTTGACAAGTTTCTTCAGAGAGGTTTGCCATTGCCATCCTCTGAGGCTGAGAGAGTGTGACTTGCCCAAGGTCACCCAGTGGGTTTCCATGGCCAAGCAGGAGTTAGAACCGTGGTCTCTAGAGTCATAGACCAGTGTTCAAACCACTACACCATGTTGTTCCTTGCCAACTGACAAAAGCATACCCCCCACATCTTTTGCCTTCATTGCCCAAGATTTCTGCAGCAGGGAAGGCATTCCCAGGAAACTTCCAGTGTGAAATCTGATGACATTGATTGCTGAATCTTCATTGATTGCAGGGTTGAGAGGAGGAAGATGCTCAAGGTGTGTTCTAGGGATACTTCAAATGTGGCTTATTCCCTCCTATTCCAAAAGAAGGTCAGAAAGAATCAACAGTCTAGGAGGGCAATTATTCCCAAACTTTGGTCCTCCAGATATTTTGGACTTTAGCTCCCAGAATTCTTGACTATTGACCAAGTTGGCTGGGGATTTTGTGAGTTGAAGTCCAAAATACTTGGATGACCACAGTTTGGGAATCACTGGTCTAGGGTAGCAAATGCACACGTCCTCACTTCCAGATTTTGTTTGAAAACAGGCACTATTTGGTTGGCAAGAGCATGACATGGTTAGGCAAAGTTGTCATAATGCTGTGTCCCAAAGGAGCCTGTTTCCTGTCATTGGTCACTATTCAAAACAGCTATCTTCAGCTGGAGTACAGAAAGTGCTGACTAAATTGGACTGGGACTCCTTGGTTTACAAGACCCACCGGATTTCTTGCTGTTGAATGTGACATAATGTTAGCAAAGGCAAGTTTTTTCCCCCTCTCTGACCTCTTTCTTCCTAAATTGCCGGAGGGTGCTGATTCAGCGCTACACTACTATACACACATTCATTTCTCATTGGAAGAATTTCTCTGAATAGATTTCTCCTTTGCACCGACATTACTGTACAACCTATTGTGACAAGGGAGGTATGCCAGCCAGATATGATCAAAGTGGTGGTGGTGGTGGGGATCGTTCAGACCACCAGTTTATTATTTCTCTTTCACACCCCTGCCATTTGTGAGTGGTCCTAGCAGTTATGCCAAGAAAGGCCTACACACAAAAGACAGTATTGAAATTTCTTCCTATGTGTGTGTGCAAAGTACACTAACAAATGCAGCAGGGTGAATGGGAAGAATTTCTAGAGGGTTAGACTTGTTTGTCGGCTACCACAATAACTACTGAAATCGTATGAGATCTCAAAGAGGAATCAGTTCAGGACACCCTAAATGTTTGTATAATCCATTCATGTAGGATTTCCATCTTCCACTTTCTCACATGTGGAAGATGGCAATCCTACATTAATTATACAAAACTACTCCATCCTGGCTCTCATAATTAGGTGAATGCAACACATTAATTGTGACATTTTTTCTTCTTAACCTTCATAGTTGTTTTTTTTTACAGTTGCAACTAATTTGAGAGAACAAGTGCATAACAATAGTCTAGACTTGAGACAGAAACATGCAATTTCACTTCTCTGCTTGGTCATGGAATAGGCCACCATTATTGCCCAGCAGATCTACCTTACAGGCTCCTGCTTCTTGCTGCCTACCACTCACTGTGCTCATTTTCTCTTTCCTCCTCCTTTTCCCCACATTTCACTTCCCACCTTTACAAGGTAGCTGTAAAGGCGCCGAGGTAGAAGGGAGGGTTGAGCGGGCAAGGTTGGGGAGAGAGGAAGCTGGAGGTCCGGAAGGCCGAGGAGAAGAGAGAGGAAAAGGGCTGCAGCTGGAAGAAGAAGGAGGGGCCGTCCCAGGAGGAGCCACTATAAAGAGTGAGGGAGAAGCGTACAGGGGGAGGAGACTTTGCAGAAGAGGGGGACACAAAGAGGAGCGGGAAGAAGGGACAGGAGGCACGCTACTGGCAGAAGGCGGAAGCCCACAGGGAAGAAGGACCACGGGTTGGTTCCCTCGAACCCGGGCCGGTCCCATAAGGGTCGGGGCTGCCCTACCAGCCCGCTGGGAAGGAGTCAGGCCTGGAGAGCCTTACAACCCCACGTTGGGAGAAGGGAGGCCGGACGCCTGGTGGCAGCGTCGAGCCCGGGCTCAACTCCCACCTCAACACCGCGAGTGGGAGGAAGAGGAAGCCGCGGAGCGGGCAGAATGGGCTTACCGTCCCTGGAGAGGCCGAAGCGTGGCCAGGAGCGACCCGTAAACCTCAGGACGGCGAGAAAGGGTCCACGAGCAAGAGGCCCAGTGAAGTAACTAGGGCCTAAGTGGGGCTGGAAGGGCTTGAGGGACAGTTGGGAAAACTGTGTTGGGACTGGGTGTTGTGTTCACAGTTGTGGAAGAAGTAAAGTTGGTGTTCAGCAGCATAAACTCTGGCCTGTTACAGACTGCCAAAATAAAGCTGCTTCGGGTCTCTTTGGAGGTATGCTATTTAAATGATGCATGCATCTTAAGAATCCGGAAACTGCACCAAAGCTGCCCTCCAGTGCTTAGGAATGGAGTGTGGCTTTGGCGTGACCTCCAGACTCTTGGGACCCATGCATCATTTAAATAGCATACCTCCAAAGAGACCCGAAGCAGCTTTATTCTGGCAGTCTGTAACAGGCCACTGTTTCTGAGTGAGCTTGTAGCCGCAGAAGGGTTACAAATGAAGGCAGGAGGAGCCCTCTCCGGGGCGGGACCCCAGGCCACGCCCACAGTAGCCTTATCTTCTGTTGCTACACTTCACACCCTCCCTTCTCTCCTTTCCTCTCCATCCCTCATTGTTCTCACCTTTCCCTCTTATTCCCCACCTTTCCTCACCTTGAACCCTCTTAATGCATCCCCTTGCTTCTCACTCCACTGTTCACATTGCTTGCTCTCCCCTCCCTTCTGATCCTTCCTTTGCCTGATCTTCTGTCCTCAAAGTGTGTTCTTCCTACCTTACTTCTTGCACGATATGATTCACACTCACTCCCTTCCCTGTACTTCCCTCCTACTTCCTTTTTGACGAAATACAATTTACTGACGACTAAAGGTGAACCAATGTGATGTAGTGGTTTGAGTATTGGACTATGACTCTAGAGACCAAGGTTCAAATCCCAGTTCAGCCATGTAAACCCACTGAGTGATCTTGGGCAAGTCACACTCTCTCAGCCTCAGAGGATGGCAATGGCAATCCCCCCCCCATTTGTGTAAATAAACTTACCAAGAAAACCCCATGATAGGTTTACCATTGTGTGACTTGAGGCACACAACAAAAAGGATGACTGAATACTGAAGGCATAAAATCTAGATTGGGGTGAAAATCATGAAACTCCAGATGTTTTTGGACTGCATATCCCAGCAGCCTTTAGTAACAATGAATAATGTTTGCCATTGCAGTTCAACCACATCTGGAAGACTGCATGATTCCAACCCTAAGTTTAGATAATAGTGTTACAGATCATTTTTCTTGCCTTTAACAATGTTCAGTATTGAAAGTGTTAAAATGAGGTGTTTGGGGTGCAGAAATTAATCACTTTTATGAATCCAGATGAATATGTACCATATAGGAATCCTTTTGTATTTCTTACTCTCTTCCGGCAGGCCTTTCCAGATTAAAGTACTCAGCCATACAATGATCTCTCCCATATATGTTATGATTTTGCCCACCATTATTAGATTTAATGTTTTTATGTAATTTTAATTCTGATTGTTTAATTCTTTTTTAAGGAGGGGGATATGGTGTATATGTTTGTATGATTTTAAATGTTGTACTCCACTTTGATTGTTTTCACAAAAAGCGGGATATCAATAAAAGTTTTATTTATTATTTATTTAGAAGCAACAAAATAGCAAATCTCTAAACATGGAAAAATGTGCCAGTTCTTAAAAGAGCTTCACTTTTGTGGTTTATTAGGTGCCAATAATAATAATAATAATAATAATAATAATTTCTTACCCTTCTTCCAAGAAGACTTTAGGTGAAGGGTTGTTAACAGGATTCTTTCTCTCACATTTCAGACCTGCGCAGAATGACAGCTGGTTTCATGGGCATGGCCGTAGCCATCATCCTCTTTGGATGGATTATCGGGGTGCTGGGGTGCTGCTGGGATCGAGGCCTTATGCAGTATGTGGCAGGACTTCTCTTCCTCATGGGAGGTAAGGGGGGAAAAGTTACCGGTTGTGTCTCCTTTATCCGAAATGCTCCAAAATTGAAAACTTTTTCATGGGTGGCTATAATGACATCTTTGCTTTCTGATGGTTAATTTTGTGTTTAGACTTCTCTAAGGTATCTCATTATGTATGTATATGCAAATAAAAATATTCCAAAATCCAGAAAAATCTAAAATCCAATACACTTCTGGTTCCAAGCATTTTGGATAAGGGAGACTCAACCTATACAAAGAAATCCCATTTTATTTCTGTCCTTTTTGTGAATGCATTGCATTGTTTTATTTCAAAATGCCTGATAGCCTGTTCTGATTCTGATATTCCAATCACCGTGTTTTAAATCTAGTACAGGAAATCTGAATTTGCAAATCATTGGTTAAAAATTAATTTGTTGTTCTAATTAGTGAAAATTTTCAGTACTGATTTTAAAGTATATAATTTTAATCATTACATGCCAGAAATGTTATTTTTCAGTAATAGCTAGCATTTCATGTTACACTGATTTGCTTTTTGGCCATTCTTTGTAATTTCAAATGCTTTTCCATAATTGAATGACTTAATTAACAAATAAATCAGTGAATTTTTAAACACCTTTTTCTTAATGTTTAGTCATTAACAGACTGTTTTTTTAAAAAATGGTGTAACATTAACATGTTAGCACAACACTATTTCCCAACACTATTCCCAAATACTTTTTATATCTATATAGAACTTTTCCTGACTGTTCACACAACTTTACTTATCTTACTATAATAACTAGCCCAAAACACTCTGTTCACTATACCTGTATCACTATTCTTGGAGTGGATGGAGATGAGTGAACTGATGTTATGATGACTAATGAAATGGCTCAGAGTCACACCAGAGAGATGACTCAGAGGTAAACCAAGGACATGGCCACACTGCTATCTTAAAACATGTTCATTGTGTGTATGTTTTAAATTCTTTAAGAGCCTCTTTATTTTGGCAGCCTGTCTAAGCTGCAATTATGTAGACTCCTGAAGAAAGGTTGTGGCAGTTAAGATGATTTAAAATAAGTCTGTAAGGTGGTTAACTATTATGCAGTTAGCAGCAATGTTGTTGAGTCTTATCTTTGTATAATCAGAAATGAGCTCAACCAATTTAAATGGAATCTGCTCCCAAAGAAGTGGATGTAAGGGTGGGAGTCTAAATTGTTTACAGTGGCAATGAAGTGAAGGGAGACATTTCAGAGTTTTGGGTTTCATGTTTAATTGATAGATTGGATTGCCTTAAATTGCCTCTCAGTTTTTGATTTTACAAGACAAGCCAGAGAAAGGTCATGTAAGAAGTTAGAAATTTATATACAAAACTTAGGCCTGTTACAGACAGCCAAAATACAGCTGCTTCGAGTCACTTTGGAGGTATGGTGTTTCAATGATGCATGCGTCTTAAGAGTCCAGAAGCCGCACCAAAGCCACGCTCCAGTCTCCTTTATCAGTAGCTCTGAGAAGTTTCAGTAAACCTACTTGAATCTATTTATATTAGTCTCAGTCAGATTACTTTCAAGTACAGCTGTCAACTTAATAAAGATCTTTTAATCGACTAACTGTCTGGCTTTTAACCACATAATGAACTGATTAGGTATTGCATTGCCTAAATAAATATACTTTATTTTGAGAATCCTGACAGACTGAAGTTGACAAGTCCTTGATGGAAAAGGTTGCTCAAACCAATAGTTAGTTTCCTGGTTAGAAAGAGGAAAGCCATCTTTATTTTCTTAGCTAAATTTGTGAAACAACAGACATTGTTGTAATTCTCTTATGCTCATAACAAAGGTTTGGGTATGTCATGAAAAAGAGACATGTCATGGAAAGAGAACATACCTGTGTAGCTACTAAAATCTAATTTATGATAGGTCAAACTTCCTTTTTTTTTCTTCCATCAAAAAGCAAGTTTCTAGGCTTCATTTTTGTCCAGATATGTTTGAAAGTGTGTGAGCAACACCTACTGAAATCTCCGGCACCAGAGGCATAGGTGTTTATAAGATTTCCAGTAGTTGGAAGGCTTCAGTGTGTTGTGTAGCTTCATATTCCTCATCATGAGAATGAAAGTCAGAATACATTATGTAAAACAGAAAAAATGCAGAATACATTATGCAAATTGTCTCTGCTTGAATAATGTATACAGTCACAGTACTCAACTGTGACTGACACTTTGTACAAAATCAAGATTGTCTGCCAATAGAATTTTGACTTACATATTTATTTTAATCATGCAATAGACAGCACTGAGAGTCCTATGTTGGATAAGCATAGGCATGCCAGCAGAGATTTCTGCCTTCTCCCAGCACACCTTATGCGCAGATACTGCTATTCATTGTAAGGGAATAATGCCCTTCTCAAGCTTCCGTGCTCACATTAATAGACTGCTAACATAAGCATTTCTTTGTGCAAATGGGCCAGCAAACAGACCATATGAACTTGATAATTATGAGCATCTTGCCTTAAACATGTATTTTTCTCCCTTGTCTTTAGCAACTTGATTTAGAAAATGCAAAATCTGTGGATATACATCAGGGATGGGCAACTGCAGCGGAATGAGGGATCAATTTCCCACCCCCGCCTACCTACCTTTTCCTCAAATACCTACCTTTTCTTCAATTTCTCCTTCAAACTCATATCTGGAAGTGGCATCACATTATTTCCTGTCATGATTTTGAAGGAGAAAATAGGGGGAAACAAAGTATTTGAAAGAGGGGACATGGTTGTGAGGGGGCTGGAAGGTGTTTTTTGATGTTTACATACATTGGAAGGTTCTGCGAATAATTTTCAAATGGTTTTCACCACAAATTGCAGCTATTTTTATGTGTAGGAGTTCAGGGGTCTTTAGGGTCATATAAATGTTGTCCTGCAGCACATACTGTACATTGCATTTTAAAAAAATGAAAAACTGATCTTGTTCAGACACTCTAATAAGGTGTATGGTCTTTTATATCTATAAAACTAAGAAAACACTAGTGGAGCTTGTTCTAGTGGTCATGACTACAAGTGTGTCCCTGCCATTAGTCAGGTTCAAGGATGGCTGATGGTTTCTATATCAGTGGGGCTCCAAATTTTGATTTAAGCTTTAAAGGTGCTGAACTCTATTCCCAAACTGGTTCAGTGCTTTTGAGATTTATTTTAAAGCTAGTGAAAACCTGAAGTTGATTCACCATCCTCAGTGGTCCTCACTAGGGTTGGCATCGCCTGCTTCAGTAACTCATGGTGTCACCCCATTGACCTCCTTCCATACCACACCATACAGAATCCTTAGTAATGTTTTTTGTACCAATGTTGCTCATAAATTGGAATTCCCATATATTACTGAATGTGATGGTAACAGTTGTGGCACAAACAACAAGCAAAATTAAAATTATACTATTATTTTATTATTTATATCCCACTCATTTCCCAAAACTGGGACTCAGGGCAGCGGGTTACAAGATTTAAAAAACAGTACAATTAAATGTATACAAGAAAAGTACATTAAAACAGAATTGAATTATTACAATATTAAAACAAATTACATGTTAAAAGAATAAAATACCATTAAAAAGGTAAAAATGTTTAAAACAATGTAACACCCAGGACCATTCTTACTTTCTGTTTTAAATGCCTGTCTGAACAGAAGGGTCTTAACCTGCCAGCAGAAGGACAACAAGTAAGGGGCCATTCTGGCCTCCCTAAAATTATACCCTTAAATTACAATGGGGATTGGGCATGGCCAGTGAATAAGAATATGGGATATATAAAATAACAACAGCTGGAGGGTTACAGCCTAGGATGAGGATGACAGCTAATGTGGTATAGTATTTTGAGCATTGGACTATGACTCTAGAGACCAGGATTCAAATCCCCATTAGCCATGGAACTCACTGGGTAACCCCAGGCAAGTCTCAAAGGAAGAAAAAAGCAACACCCTTTGAACAAATCCTGTCATAGGGTCAACTTAGGTGACATGATGGCACATGATGGCACATGACAATAATGACATGATGGCATATTACAACAATAAAGAATTAAGCTATCTTCATTTTAGCAGCATCAGACATTCAGAGCTTGTCAGGAAAAAAAATTCACAGAGAATAATTCACATTTTTAAAGTCTAAAAACCCTATAAAATGAGAAAATTTGGGTTGACAGAACACCTGGTTCCTCCCATCTGGCTTGACTGTGTGAGCTTGATAATTTCAAGGAGCAGAATTTTGTACACTATGGACATATTTCCTACACATGCATGAGTGTTCAGCACCCAGGAAACTAGGAAACTTGGAAAGGTTACTTTTGGGACTGCAACTTCCAGAATCTCCCAGCCAGCATAGACAGTTGTAGTCCAAGGAAGTAATGTTTCCAAGTACTAGTCAAAAGTGAATACTAGGAGAAATTTCGAGTCTTCTCCTGGTAGCTTCTGTGCATACTTGACATATAACTAGGGTTGCCTTTTGCCCCGGAAAACCCAGAAAATCCCAGATTTTCCATCCCAGCTGGCTGGGCCAGTTGAAGTGGTAAATTCAAGATTTTTCCTTCATCACAAGCTGATGCGTAGGTTACAGTGTGGCAGTGGCAACGAAGCAGGAAACCGTGCAAGAAGACTTGCACTGATAGGAGCCTCATTCTGCCCTGTAGGCTCAATTGCTACTGTACAGGTGTAGAACCGAAACCTTATTCTTCTTTTCCTCCCTGCTTCCCCCAACAGGCCCTGAAGGTGGGAAAGGAAAGGAAGCAAGCAGAGATGGCCTTGTGTTGTGTGGTGATTGTGTCAGCAGCTTGAGCCTAGGGCTAGGCAGCATCATGGAACATCACTTCCAAACAGCCTGGAGAAAGTGGAGGGAGTCCTTTTACTCTTGGGGGCTCCTTCTCTTCCCACCAACATTTGGAGTGGGGAGAAGAAAAAGGACCTCTTCGCTTGGTACTATCTTCAGGGGTAACCGTGTTGGCCATATAGCAAAGTACATTAATATCCATAATCCACAAAACAGTGATACCTTATTTGTCCAACCAAAATGCACAAAATACATATAGAGGTTAAAAAATAATGATAGAAAAAGTGCAATGTTTAATATGTTGAATTTGCATAGTCAGAATGCAAATTAATAATAGTTACAGTAACTTGCATAATATGCCAATTAGAGGCTCAGATATGAGGGTCTAGAATATGACAACTCCACATATAACAGGAAGTTTGTCATCTAATGCATTATGCCAAGTATTTGATAAAGTACATGTTCTTTATCGTAAGGTCGATCTCCACAACCCTCAAATTCTTAGACAGTCATGAACATGATTATCCAGGTGGTATTGATATGTGAATACAAGGGAGAGGTATGATACATTTTTCATGAATCTTTAACTGTGTTTTTATATTCAAGCAGTCATATTGACATCATATGCTTAAGACTTTTGTAAGGTATTGGATTTAGAAATTGGAGCAGGGGGGAGAGCCCCGACACTATACAAAAATCAATAAGAACACAAGTCAAACGAATTAGAAATTGGGTAACTGGTAAGTTCCCCAAAGTAATTGTTAACAGGAAAATTATCATTAAATGGAAGTGTTGCACAGACATCAATTCTTGACCCAGCACTATTCAATATCTTTGCAAACCATCTGGAAGAAAATAGAAAATCATTGCAGATAAACACAAGGACTAGTAGGATAGCAAAGAACAACAACGCTGACAATTCTACAAAGAAAACTGAACTATTTAAGAGCTTGACAAATTCAAGGAATAGGCATTTTAAGACAGATGAAAGGTTGGACAAATGAGCAGCAAAGAACATAATGGCTACCAGAAATTCAGACATCCTATTTTACTCTGTGACAAGTCTAAGAGATGTAATTTAGTACTGGCAAAGAAAGAAGACTGATTCACACTTATGTGGCAGACTTGTAGTTGGTGTGGTCACCATGGCTGGCCTTACGGTTAATCGGAGGGAAGCAATAGTTATTCAGTATCCAGAATAGTTAGCAAGCTGCTACTTATTTATTTTGCTATTATTATTTTTCCTGTCAGGGGATAGATGTTTATGGGACTTTCCACTTCATGTGCCAAAACAATTTGTCTGGCTTTGGGTACCAAACTGCACCTTGGCTTAGTGAGTGACTTTGAGATGCAAAAAGGGAATGCTTTGGGGGGGGGGGGATGCAAGGTCAGGAGTGAGGAAGAAATAATGGTCTGCTACCTACTTCTGTCAGCCAAACCAAACCCTCACTGAGGGACAGAGCCAGGAGGTTACTATTGTGCTCATGTTCTGATCAGGGATTTCCCATAGGCACTAGTTTGGCCAATGTGGGAATGGAATACTGGACTAGATAGGCCTTTGGCCTGGTCTATTGTGGTTCATATGCTTTTATGTTCATCTGTGAGAATTAGGTTATGGATTTTGGTTGCATTAAGCATACAGTATATGACCATTTGTTGTTGTTGTTATTGTGTGCCTTCAAGTTGTACCCAGTTTATGGCAACCCTAAGGTGAGCCTTTCATAGGGTTTTCATGGCAGAGAGGGTTTGCCATTGCCATCCTCTGAGACTGAGAGAGTGTGACTTCCCCAAAGTGGGTTTCCATGGCTGAGCCAGGATTCAAACCCTGGTCTCCCAGTGTCCCAAGTCGAATGCTCAAACCACTATGCCATGCTGGTCTACACCTGACCATAGATGACAACAACAACCAAAGAAAAATCAGATCTTTGCAAGTCTGTCATTAAGCAGCTTTTTCCAAGTACCAGGGCTGGATTTTTGGTCACCTTCTTATTCTGAACACCCAAACCTTCTTGAAGAAGTGTAAGGCAAGCAAGGGCATCCTCTGTTGAACTTTGGCCATACAGTTATTAAAGTCACAGAAGCAGCAGACAAACAAATGGCAACATGAGTAATGATGGCAGATTGAAACAGATTAGTCTTTCAATACTCCACCCAGAGTCTGCTGTATGAAGATAAATCTGTGTGACATCTGTCAGGAGCAACCATCTCTACCCTTTGGTGGCTTCCAGAGCACACAGATGCTGCTTTGTTGTCAATTGGTGCAATAGCAGAGCACCCCATGTGAGCTGATTTTAGCCCCATTGAGTTCAAAGCTTAAAACAGCCAGCTCCTGAAAAATTGATGGATTAAGCTCAGTTGGCTTTCTGGATCCTGTAACAGGAGCCAAACAAACCAGTGATTTCTTTTTTTGAGAGCTTGCTGTTTTGACCATTTGGGGGGAACATTGAGCAAGGACAGGGCATCCTGGGTATTCATTGACAAAATATGACCCTTGCCAACCTTGTGTCAAACAAATGAACAGACAAGGAAGCCAATGTTTTCCTTATATTCCATTTATTTGCCTTTATTTTGCAATGCTCTAGGAGCGTCCCTCAGGGTAGTTTTGACATATGGTATTGTTACAGATGACTGGATACATTAGTAGATTCATTCCTATGGCTTGTCAGAAATATATTTCCCTCCCTTTCAACTGTAGACAACAATTGGCCCTTCTTAATGAAGGGTTCATGTTTCTCTTTTGCCTGTCCCCTCTCTCAATTTTCTTTGTATTGTCAGGTTTTTATTTCTAAGCTCCTTAAAGCAGCCCATGTCTTTTTTATTGTTATTGTTGCTGCTGCTTGTGCAATAAAGCACCATATTACACTGAATTAATATTAGTAAATATGACATCAATAGCATGTCTAACTGTATGAATACCTAAGTACTTCTCCATGCCTTATACATCAGTCCCTTTGGGTGGCTGGCAAGGATGCCCATTAGGGGTCACGGTTATTTCTGCCACGACATATAACAAATCACCTTTTGGTTCACCTCTGTTTTCTCTCCAGAAGTAATCTGTCCATCATTTATCTTTCTGCTATTACTGCTGCCACGGCAAATCTAGGCAACAATTTTGTTGGCAGGCAGAATAGGGAGAAGGACATTTAAGCATTGTGCCATCACCACAATGGCACAAAAAGGGAAGCATGTTTGATTGCCCTTCTCCAAGCCCTTTCACAATACACAATTATGGCATTATATTCCACTTCAGCTGCCATGACAACATCCTGTGGAATCCTGGTGTTAGTAACTTTGTGAAGCACTAGAGCTTTCTGGGTAAGAATCCTAAATGCCCTTCTCTAAATTGCCATTTGCAGGATTCCACAGGATGGAAGTATGGTAGTTAAAATGGAATATAGCACTATAATTGTTTAGTGTGAAAGGACCTTCACCCTTAGGATAGCAAAATGACATTGTCTTTTTTGCAGCAATAATAAACCTCAGAAACTGAGAGTGCAATGGGTCCAGCTTATCAGCAGGTTACAGACTGCCTCCCTCAGAAGGTCGGAATCTACCAATCCTATCAATGGACCAAGTGTTGCAGCTTGGGTCTCAGCTTTCAGTTTCATTTTGTTGTCATTCAGGTTTGATTTATTTATTTTATTTATGTTATGCCTTTCTCCTGGTATAAAGAGTCAAAGAGGCTAAAAAAACCCACTTGCTGATTTCTGCATAGGAACTTGCTATTAATGACAGAAGAATAGATGTAACTTTTGTTTCTGGTTATTTGGCAACCTTATCAATAGACTATCTCTCAAAGCTGAAAGTTCAGAGGTCTGCCTCAGGGATGGTTCCTGAGTTGTTTTAAGAAATTTACCTCTTTATCAGTGTTGGATTTTTTCCCTGCCAGTTCCTATTACTCAGCACAACAATGATTTGAACTGAGTTTTGAATCTGATTATATCAAGGGATTTGTCAAAATGAATCATTTGCGGGCTATTATCTTGTACTCTCACATCTAGAATCCCATGGTGAAGAAGCAGCAGTCTAGGATGCATTAGATACTGGTACTCAAAAATGTGTTTGCAATGAGGTTTAAAATACATGTTGAAGCAATATTTCCTTGTTAGTCAAAATTACAGCCTTGGGCAGGAAGTGGACAGGTCTCAGAAAAATATTTGCCTTTGATGTTTTGTATATTCTTTTCCTTTTTATATGTGTTTCACAAACTCTTCTTTGTAAATCATATAAAATGATCCGTAACCATATTTTACATATATTTCCCACTATATCCAGTGCAGCAGAGACACATACATGAGGGGACTCATTTCCTGAAACCTGAAACGGACTTGTTTGGCCAGAACAAATCTGCGTCTATCTAGGCCCATTGCTTGCTGGGTATCAAGTTTCCATTTGAACCGCAAAACTTGGAAGTGGGTCATACCAGTATGGGGCCCTTTCAAAATACACAATTATAGTACTGTACCATATTCCACTTCAGTTGCCATAGCAATATCTTCTGAACTGCTGGGATTTGCACTTTAAGGAGAGGTATTAAGAATTTTCTGCCAGAGAGCTCTAGTGCCTCACCAAACTACAAACTCCATAGGATTTTGCCATGGCAGTTAAAGAGGAATATAGTACTATAATTGTGTGGTACTATATTGTAGTACATTGTATCACAGTTGAATGCCTCTCCTCTTGCCCTTCTTTGCCTGGTTTGCTCAGTCTACCCTAGTGGTCAGTACAGGCTTTGGTTGACCACTTCAGGGCTTAACAAGATTTTTTTGCTATCCACATTGTCAGGTTTCAGAAGGGGGGCAGTCACTACCCTGAACTGATTCATACACAAAATGTAGAAGAATTGGCTTGGATCATACTGTTAAATAGATGGTCACACCAGGAGGTTAGTCAGGGGTCTATGATCTGTACCAGTAGAGAACACTCAATGGTATTTTCATAGTGGAATGTGTTTCTTTGGCTCACTCTTTGGTTTCTGGGACCCAGTGGTGGGATTAACCTTTAAAGCTACCTGAGGTCCCATCTCCCTTTCAAGGCTTGGGGCTTGTGGGTTGGAGTAACTGGCTTCTTAGCAAGGATGTCTGGCTCGTACAATATTATTGAATATGCCTTGGCATTGCAAGGACTGGTGGCTCCCCCATGAGGGGAGATCCAGAGGAACCCTTGCCTCTTCAGAAGCCTGCACAGTTCTAGCCCCTCTCCAGATCCTTGTATATAAACAAAGTGCAGCCATACTTTACTCAACTCTTGCATCCTATCTATTTTACCCAAATGGAAAAATTAATATCCCAGAGAATAATAAATACCAGATGCTGAAGTTTAGCAGGTATAAGGTGGGTCATTAGATGGGTCAGAACCTAGTGTACAGCAGGCCCTCCATATTCACTGGAGTTAGGGGCACAGGACCCCCATGAAAGTGGGGAAAAGTGCGTGGGTGGGTGCGTGCGTGCGTGCGTGGGTGGGTGCGTGCGTGCGTGCGTGCATGCTTCTCTAGGAATCTCTAGGTCCTCCAGCCCAACTCTACAACATCCACCAGAAGTTAAGCATAGAATTGTCTATAAATTTCTAGTGAAGTGTTCTCTCTGGGAATCTGTAGATGGTCTGACACGAATTCTGGCAGAGGTTGATCACAGAGGTTGATTGCTGAAGGACCTAGAGATTCCTAGACAGATCATATTAATTAAATCCATGAATAAACAAATCTGCAAATGTCAAATCTGCAAATGTCGACTGTTATAGAATAAGTCTCATTGATCTCCCACTGTAAGTAGGTAGAGGCCCTGATAGCAAGTGGTGCCCATGTCACTGGAGCAATGAATCTTCTCTGGGTTCTACTCTGAAATGCAAATGCACTTTTCAGAGTGCTGAACCTATTTTGGTGAGGTTTAAATAGAAGTAACTTTCTTGTTTAAGTCATCATATTTCCCATCAACATGTACAGAAGTGACAACTGGACAGTGAAGAAAGCTGACCGGGGGGGGGGGGGGGGGGGGAGAGGATCAATACTTTTGAGATGTAGTGCTAGAGAACAGTGGCGAGGAGATTGTGGATAGCCAAGAAGACAAACAAAATGGGTTCCTGAACATGCCCAAACTATCCCTGGAAGCCAGAACGTTTATACTGAGGCTGTTGTATTTTGGCCACATCATGAGAAGGCATGAATGATTAGAAAAAGCAATAACACTAGGTAAGGCAGAAGGAAGCGAGCCAGCATGATGTAGTGGTTTGATCATTGGACTATGACTCTAGAGACCAGGGTTCAATTCCTTGCTGGGCCTTGAGTCCCACTGGGTGACCTTGGGCTGGTGACATCCTCTCAGCCTCAGGGGAAGGCAATGACAAACCTCTTCTGAACAAATCTTCCCAAGAAAACCCCTTGGTAGGTTCATTTTAGGGTTGCCATAAGTCGGAAACTACTTGAAGGCACACAGTGCGCGCACACACACACACAGCAGAAGGATGCAGAAAGAAAGAGAGACCTTATGCCAGATGGATGGACTCAGTCATCTGACCCTGCACAACCTGAGTAAAACAGTGGAGGACAGGGTGTCTGGGAGATGTCACATCCACAGGGTTGTCATGAGTTGAGGTTGACTCAAGAGCAGTTAACAATAACAACAGTCTTTTTTAGGACTGAAATGTGGATTTGTAGTGAAATTAGCTAGGATGTGTTAAGAATGGTAAGAAGAAGAAAAAGAAGAAACTTAGGATAATAGTTAGGTTATAGTTAGAGAGAAGCAGGAAGTCTTTCTTTTTAAGAGGAAGAGTGTAGCTGGGGATAATGGGGGTTATGTAGTACGTTTTTTTATATTTATGTGTTTCATATGTTCATGTGTGTTCATGTCTCATGTATTATTGTGTTTATGTTATTTTTGAATAGTGAATAAAAATCCTTTTAATACAGATATAGAGGCCTGTCTCGTGTGCTGCTCACATCATCCCCCTGGATATGTACAGCTGAGAGCAGAAAAAGCTGATGCCAGCCCTGCTTACAGCAGATAACTTTCTCCCTCCCCTCCAGCATTTGGTATGTAATTTGAAGCCATTTTGCTGCATACCAAAAGCTCAAGGCTCAGTCTGTTGTGAATGAGACTGGTGCCTTTTATTCTTGCTATCACAAAATCAAAAAAAGGGCTTGGATACTGCTCTGCCTCAAAGACAAACACATATGCAACATGGCCAGGCCCTGGGCACCTTTCCAGACCACTCAGCCCCAGTAATTTGTATAGATCCCCCCACCCCCACTGTCATGACCCCTAGCCCCCAGAAGCCTGTGTATGTGATTCTGACAGTATGCATGTAGAACTGAATCAGACCAGTAATGAGAATAGTGGACAGCACTGACCTGAGATATGTTACTGGCTGAATTGCCCCACCAAATGATACCCAGAACCCAAGGAACAGAATACTCAAAGGTCACATTTACAGTACAGAATTACAGCACAATTATTCCACTTTAAAAAGGTCCATGGTTTCATTTTTGAAATCTTGGCACTGACAGTTTAGAGGGAAAAGCATGTAGACTTCTTGGCCTGAGTGCTCTAGTACCTTACCAAACTACAAACCTCAAAATTTCCTAGAGGAATAATAATCCTGTAATTGTATAGCATGAATGGGCTAACACTTATTGTGATGCATGAGGTAGCAAGGGTGCAAATATTTCTCCCCACCCCTGGCTGTAAAATCACAAAGTCAATAACTCATAATAACTTGTAAATAGCTACCCTCTTGAGCCCTGGTGGCGAAGTGGTTAAATCACTGTACTGCAGCCACTCACTTACAAACCACAAGGCTGTAAGTTCAATACCAGCCAGGGGCTCAGGGTCATCTCAGCCTTGCATCCTTCTGAGGTCACTAAAATGAGTACCCAGCTTGTGGGTGGTAATTGGCTTTCACACTACAAACTACTTAAGGAGTGCTTAAATGCACTGATAAGCTGTATAGAAATGTACTTCCTATTGCTATAATATACTGCCATTTTGAAAAAGGCCAAATCTGTTGTCTAGGGTAGTGGTAGCAGGGACAGGGCTAAACAGACCTGGTTCTAGATATATTCCTACCTCAGAGAATAAGTTGACTGAACTGGCACTCAAATCTTTCTTTAACACTGTTGATAGGACAGTACCTCAGCCTTCCACTGTACCTGAAGGCAGAAGCCTTGCTTGAGTGGTAAAAGGCAAACCATGTGGCATTCATCGAGATTCCCAAGTCAGTGGGATGGTGAATCCACTCTGGGTCTTAGAATTAATGTAGTTTGAGACCACTGTAACTGTCACGACTGCATCCAATGGAATCCTGGGGTTTGAGGTTTGGCAGGGCACGAGAGCACTTCTGATAGAGAAGGTCAAATATCTCACAAAACTACAAATCCCAGAATTCCATAGCATTGAGCCATGGCAATTAAAGTGATGTCAAACTGCATTAATTCGGCAGAGTAGATGCAGCCTTAGTCCAAACCTAATAAAAGGAACTATCCAGAGTCCTGATCCTATGTGGAGAATAGGGTTTAACATCCTGGATAACTTCTTTAAAATTTAGATCAAAGTCCAGAGCAGATTCACTGCTCCAGTGGCTTGGAAGTCAGCTCTCCCCTTCCTCCATGTCTTACTGCCACTTCTTAACATGTGCTACCTGAGGCAACTGCCTCATTCTGCCTAAAGGAAGGGCTGGATGGTTAACCCTCACTAACTCTTCCATTGCCCAGCTGGGGATTGCCCCAAGACACTGTTTTGGCACACAGCATTCCTCCTCACACTCCTGCCTACTGCTTTGCGCTTTGAATGTGATAAGGAAACCATTACAGAAGCAGCTGTTAATGTAATAGGTTTTGAGAAAGGAAATTCATACAAGAGAAACGTACATGATGAAAGACTTCTATAAATAGAGAAAGCCAAGGAGACTGGTGGAAGGAGCGCTACTGGGTGCAGGTTTGGCCTCACCTTAGGGCGCGTAATGCTGGTGAGTGGATGGCTAATGGCAAAAGCCTAGATACAATAGGTATAAGTGTAAAAGCTTTTATGAGATGGCTAGAGACAAAAGGTCAGCGAAAGACGGGAGTTTGTACAAATGAAACGGTGTCATAAAAACCACACAGCAGAGAAGGGATGCACTCTAATAATTGGGTGAACTGAACTGAGTAATGATGCTGTCTCTGTTTGTGAGTCAGATTGTGGGGAGGGATGCCCTCTCCATTTTGCTGCCTGATGACAAAGGTGTTGAGGGCAGGAAATGGGAGTGGGGGAAGGAAGGGAAAGGGAAGGACAAAAACATGGACGTCTTTGTGGAAAGGGGATGGGGAAATCTCTGTGTTTTACTTTCTCCTGCACTATTATTTTTTAAACCCTCTATTCCTTCCCATCCCAAATGTCAAGACATTTATGAATTTTAAGAAAGTCTTAAAAGAAACATGACAGAAACCAATTTATTTTGTGTGGGGTAGAAACTTTTTAACCTTTAAAATATGTATATGCCACTGTTTCTGCCAATGGCAGCTGGTAGCTTCCGTCTCAGTGCAATAGTTAATCCCTTCTAGCTTGTAGTGTGAACATTGAAAGAGTTATCCAAGAAGTTGAACCCAATCTCCAAAATAGGTTCAGCAGCTTCCTAACCCCCATCTAAAGCATAGTGACCAAACAATGAAATCAGAGAATGGAGAAGGCCTTTCCCCTCTCTTATACAAATTTCAAAAGCTGGAATGGAAATATTAGAATCATAGAAACGTAGAGTTGGAAGAGACCACAAGGACCATCCAGTCCAACCCCTTGCCATGCAGGATCTCTCAATCAAAGCATCCCTGACAGGTGGCCACCCAGCCTCTGCTTAAAGACCTCCAAGGAGACCTTTTTAGCTGCCACATCACACTGTTGACTCATGTAGTCTCTGTTTAGCCAGGTGTCCCCCATCCTATATCTGTGCATTTTATTTTTCTGCCCTAAGTGCAGTACCTTACATTTCTCCGTGTTGAATTTCATTTTGTTAGCTTTGGCTGAGATTTCTAGTCTATTCAGGTCATTTTGAATATTGATCCTGTCCTCTGGGGTATTTGCTACTCCTCCTAATTTGGTGTCATCTGCAAATTTGATATGTATTTCCCCAATTCTGTCATCCGAGTCATTGATAAAGATGTTGTATTGCACTGGGCCCAGGACAGAGCCTTGTGGGACCCCACTGGTCACTTCTCTCCAGGATGAAAAGGAGCCATTGCGGATTACCCTTTGGGTTCGGCCAGTCAACCAATTACAAGTCCATGTAACAGTTACATTGTCTAGCCACATTCCACTAGTTTGTTTGCAAGAAACCCTGTCAAAAGCCTTACTGAAATCAAGATATACTATATCCACAGCATTCCCTTCATCTACCAAGCTAGTAATTTTATCAAAAAAAGAGATTAGATTTGTCTGGCATGACTTGTTTCTCTGAAACCCATGTTGACTTTTTGTGATTATGGCATTGCTTTCTAGATGTTCACAGACTCTCTGTTTAATGATCTGCTGTAGAATCTTTCCTGGGATTGATGTCAGACTAACTGGACGATAATTGTTGGGATCCTCTTTTTTCCCCTTTTGGAAGATGGGGACAATGTTTGCCCTCCTCCAGTCTGCTGGGACTTCTCCTATTCTCCAGGAGTTATCAAAGATTATTGCCAATGGCTCCAATATTACATTTACCTGTTCTTTTAATACTCTTGGATGTAGTTCATCTGGTCCTAGAGACTTATATTCATTTAGATTAACAAGGTATTCCTCTAGTCTACTATCTCTTTGCTTATTCTGTGCTGAAATTCCCCTATTCTGTCCTCTGCTCCATTATCCTCAGATTGAGCACCCTTTACCTTTTCTGAGAACACAGAGGCAAAGAAGGTGTTGAGTAATTCTGCCTTTTCTCTGCCTTCTGTTAGCATTTTGCCATCTTCTCCATGCAGTAGCCCTACCATTTCCTTTTTCTTCCTTTTGCTTTGGACATATCCAAAAAAGCCCTTTTTATTGTTCTTAACCTCTCTAGCAAGTCTGAGTTCATTCTGCACTTTATCTTTTCTGACTTTACCCCTACACAGGCTAGCTATTTGTTTGAATTCCCCTTTGGTGATTTCCCCATTTTTTCATTTCTTATACATGTTCCATTTAAAAGTTAACTCAGTTGAAAGTTTCTTAGTCATTCATCCTGGTTTCTTAAGGCATCTCCCATTTTTCTTTCTCACTGGAACTGTTTGAAATTGTGCCTTCAGTATCTCCCTTTTGAGAAACTCCAATCCATCCTGAACTCCCTTCAACACACCTCTTGAGACATCTTGTCAGGCCTACAAATAACTGCTTCTGTACCCCTCAGGAAGGAGTCCCCCACTATGACCACATGCCTCCCCCGAACCTTAGCAGCGACTGTTCCCTCTGGTGGGACTCTCAGGTTCTCCCGCTCTGTCCCTGAAGTCTTCCATACTGCTTTTCCTCATCCTCCTTGATAAGGGAAAGAGCTTCAAATCAATTCTCTAGCTGCAAGCTCCCAGAACAATCCCTTGTTGGCCTAGTTCTCTGTGTGACATTCCTCCAGCTGTCAGCCTCCTGTGTATGTGAAGTGACCTCCTCCGCCCCAGCAACTTCCTCTGTGTGATCCCCATCCAAGACGGTTGGTTCTGTTCTGTCCAGGAAATCCTCTTGCTGAAATGTAGCTACTCTGGACTCCAGCTGCTGTCCTTTCTCCTCCAAGAGCACTACCAGCCTGCACTTGGTGCATGTGAAGTTCTCCACATCTGTAGGCAAGAAGGCAAACATCCTACAAGTGTTGCAGGTGACTGCAGCAGTTCCGTCAGTGTCCATACTGAGAAGTCTTAAGTAATTACTGAAACAGGACTGTGGGCTTCCTCCTCAAAAAATCCTCCAGTTGATGTAGCTGAACTGCATATCTCAGCATTCTTCGCTGTTTGCAAAGTTGGCTAAGGTGTTAGATATCATCAACCAGTGGCAAACCAAAATGGGGGCATGGATGGTTTCCACTCTGAGTGCAAAACATAAGGGGTTGCAATGATGGTTCCCCCACCCACTGAGACACTAGAAAAGGGAAGAAGGGCTCAGCTGCAGAGGAACACAAATTGAACACAACCTGCCTCAAGGCAAGCTGATGTCTCCTCCCCCCCCCCCTTCCCTTTAGAAATTCCTTGAACAAGGCAGAAGGCATTTCACTGTACTGATGCATAACCTGCACTTAGGACAAGAAGTCACTGTCAGGTTAGAATACAGAGAGAATGGTTACTAATTGGAAAAAGGGTCAAGCAAGGCTGCATTTTATCACCTTAATTGTTTAACTTGTGTGCCGAAAATGACATAGGTATACCAGGATTAGATTCAAAAGAAGGAGGTCTGAAAATTGGGGAAAGGAACATCAATAAATTAAGATACACAGATAACACCATACTACTAGCGGAAAATAGCAAAGACTTGGAAGGATTACTGAAGAAAGTCACGGCAGAAAAGTACAAATTCAGGTCTACAGCTGAACATTAAAAACAAAACAAAAATAATGACCACAGAGGAGTTAGATAACTTAAAAATAGATGATGAAGACATTGAAATAGTTCAAGATTTTTCATATCTTGGTTCAGTCATTAATCAGAGTGGATTCTGTGGTCATGAAATCAGAAGAAGACTGAGACTTGGAAGGACAGCTATGAAGGAACTAGACAAGATTCTGAAATGTAAAGATATATCACTGAATACTAAAATAAGGATGGTATAAGCCATTGTACTTATCATCTCTATGCATGTGTATGGAAGCTGGACAGTGAAGAATGCTGATAGGAAGAACTCATTTCAAATGTGGTTATTGGAGGAGAGTTCTATGGATACCATGGACAAATAAATGGGTCATATGAGTCTGAATTCACCCTAGAAGCCAAGATGACTAAACTGAGACTGTTGTACTTTGGCCATATAAAGAGAAGACAGAACTCACAAAGACAATAATGCTTGCTAAGGTGGAAGGCAGTAAGAAAAAAGGAAGACTGCATTTCAGATGGATAGACTCAATCAGGGAAGACACTGCCGTGAGTCTGCAGGACCTGAATAGGGCTGCTGAGGATAGAGTAATTGGTTACTCCAGCTCAGACATCAGAAGAGCTGCCAGACCCAGAAAAAACCACAAACAAAGGGAAGGTATTTTTACCATACATCAAAGGAGTAATGGACAGAATAGGGAAACTGATGAGGAAACACAACCTCCAAATGATCTATAGACCAAGAAAATCCAGCAAATGCTGCACTCAGCAAAGGACAGGAGAGACCCTCTTACAGCTGCAGGAGTCTATCACATACTGTGCAGCTTTGGACAAGTCTACATAGGGACCACCAAACCCAGTGTTTAAACACGAATCAAGGAACACGAGAGACGCTACAGATTGGGTCAGCCAGAGAAATCAACAGTAGCAGAACATGTTATAAATTATCCTGGGCATATTTGAAAATATTGAAATTCTGGACCATGCCAACAACTGTCAGGTCAGAATGCACAGAGAGGCCATTTAAATCTACAAACACCTGTACAATTTCAACAGGAAAGAAGAAACCCTGAAAGTAAACAAAGTTTGGCTGCCAGTCCTGAAAAACAGCAAAATTAAGACTCATGATATGCAAATGAACACCACCCAGGGTCAGGGGATTTCCCTGCAGACAATGGATTGCTATTTAAATAGACACAAATCCTCATTGCATATCCTCCCACCCTGAGGCCTTGCCATTCAACAACAGACCAACACACAGATTAACATGTAAATCACTTTCTCTCAACCAAGGGTCACACAGATGCAGGCGAAACATCAGGAATAAATTCTTCCAGAACACGGCCACATAGCCCCAAAAAAAACTAGAAAAAACTATGGATGCTGTGAAAGTCTTTGACTTCACATTTTGTAGTTACTTTATCATTACTTTTCAAGAGCATTGTGAGAAGTGGATTTTGAGTGGATTTTTAATGCCATTCTTTTATAAATTCTAAGGGACCATTCCCTTCCCCACACAATGAAAAATCATGGATAACAAATTGACAGGTTCCTTTAAATAACCACTGCAACATGTAATGACCGGAAGTTACTTTTTAAAAATCTGTAACAAGTCACAGGGTCAAAGGAGTTTTAAGAAGTAACTTTCTAAGCCTTGTCCCAAATACCTATACAGTGTGGAAGTTTATTGGATTTATTGGTTAGTGATTCTTTGGATGTTACATGAGCTTTTTAAAATGGCATTCTTATGTCAGCCAATTTAAATTTGTCTCTTTACTTCTTATCAGCAGATTAAGGATCTGTTCTTTTCTTCTCTGGTATTCTGTCCTTGTTCTCTTTATCCTCTTTGCCTGCCAATATTGTATCTTGATAAAGACAGTTACTTGCTTTGCAAAACCTCTAATTTCAGCTGGAATGCCAAGTTTCCTGTAACTTCTGTTCTTTATCCTGGTTATCAGCAATACTTCTGTATCTGAGTCTTTCTGCTGGCTTATTAGTTCAACTTGCTACTGCAAGATTTGTTTTAGTCTTTAAAAATATGGCACTGCAGGCCTCACCTGGAAGCTCCAGTCTTAGAAATGACAATCCTGGGTGTCTGATAAGCTTATTGGAAATTTTGGAATGACTTTGTCTAGCAGGTTCTTGATCTTGCAGCATTATGTTTTTTGTTTCTTGTAAATCTTAAACTTGTCAGCATCTAACCTGTGGTAAATTTCTCCTTTCACATGCTGCTAGGAAAATAAAGGGCAGTACTGGTAAAAGTTTTTTGTGATGACTTTTTTTTACTCCTTTCTAATTGACTAAACAATTTTCCTGTGAAGTAGAGCTTAGAAAAGTAACCTTTTTTGGATCACAGCTCCCAGAATCTCCCAGCCAGCATGCCTAGGAACCATGGTGCCTGGGGATTTCTGGAAGGTGTAACCCCCAAAAGTAGATTTTCTGAGCTCTTCTGTGAATCCTACATGGCAGAAATTTTATTTACTTGTTTGTTTGTGATATTATTGTGTTGCCTCCCAGCCTATAAGGGCTCCTGAAGCAATGAACAAATTTAAAAATACAGAGATTTTAATTATTATTAAAAACATTACAATTATCTTTAAAAACAATCCTAAAATCCAGTTTTAAAATGTAAACATGGAGCATTTTCAGACATTAAATGCCATACAGTTTTGGCTGCCCATTGGCAGTTTAAATGGGGTGGTTACAGAACTAGATGTTCTAGTGGCCACAGAACTGTGGGTGGTAAATTCAGTCCAGAATTCAGTCTTAACCTCAGAAGAACCAAGTTACTGAATCCATTTTGGGAGATCAGATTCTGCACCTCGGACAGTTGACCCTATATCTGGACTAAACCTTGGAGGGGATTCACCACCTACTGACATGGAAGCCACCAATGCCTAAGGTTGAGAAGGTACACTAGAGTGGGTAGACAATCGCTGCTAAAATCTTGCAAGCCTCAAATGTTGCAGGGTGTTTTTAGGAGCTGGAGAGTGTCAATAAACGTTTTAGCTCCAGCTGTCAATGATGGCAGAATAGCATTGCTGCTGCTGCTTCTACTATTACTAATTTATTAAAATAATTATATCCCACCCTCTATGTAACATTCTCATGAGAGGAGATGGTGGAATATTGCCTTTCCCATTAGACCTAGGCAAAAGCAAACTACTTCAACCATTCCTAGATTATGGGTTCTTCTTTTTTTATAATTTTTTGCCATCCTAGCCACACATGTCCCAGTTTCCATCTATGAAATGTTGGTGGATATGTCATTCTAGGATTGTTTCTCTTGTCTGTGTGTCCTAGAAAAGGGGCAAAGAAACATCCCCCAGTTTTGTATTTTTCACTGATAGGTGGAAGAGAAACCATTCAACAGCTTCTTCATCCAGGATGGCTATAATGGATTATGTAACAGATCATTTAACAAAAACAGGGTAGTTTGTGTTGCCAAAAACACAAGAAAGTGGTGGATAATGTTATTCATTTCTCTCTCTCATGATACCCTCCAGGGAGTAAGGATGTGACAATTGTCCTTATCACATCATACCTTCACAGTAACTGTTTGGTCCCACTTTTGTATCAGTTTTATCCATGACATTATGGTTCTTCTAGTGCTGTTGTGCTCTACAGTCATTTGGAATGTGATTTTTTTTCATGCTGAAAATAATCGGTTAATGACCCCCTTTTCCATTATGATTCAGTAGCCAATTTGAGTGCAGATGTCTCATTCCACTTCACTGCGAGAACAATCAATTAGTGAGTATGGTGTGGGTGTGGAATGGTTGTCCCTCCTTTGGGGATTCCCAAGGAAATCTTCAGCAGGGAAACCTCAGACTATTTCAAACAGCAGAAGCTGAAATAAATGGGCATTCATAATGTTTACAGTAACAGAGAGATAATGGAAGGAAAGTGAATTCAGCTATCAGCCCAAACCCATTTCATATTTAAGAATGGCTTAAATGCATTTGGTTTGAATATACAGTCGCCCCTCCATTCTCATGGACTTGAGATCCACAGTCTTGAATATTCATAGAGCGGTGACCTCTGTTAATTTCATTCATGCTTATGGGCCTTGAATATATGCAAGTCTCCATTTTCTGGGGGGAGGGGGTTCAGAATGGATCCCCCATGAAAATGGAGGGTTGACTGTATTCAGCCACATCTAGTTGTGCATAGGAATAGGGTACTCAACTGAAGTCCTGTGCACACATAGCAATGGAGTAAGACCCCTTGGAGTAGGATTGCCAGTGAAAAACAGGGCAGGGCAGTTGTGCAGAGGAGGGAATTTCAGCAGGTGGAAGCTGTGTGCAACAAGCCTTGCCTTGTTTTCCAACTGGCAACCTTGCATTAGGCACATTTTAACTTTGTTAGGAATGCTCCTCATGTACACCAGCAATAGGGAAACTTTTTTTTCCTGTCAGGGATCCCATTCCTTTAGGGATTACTTGCTTTGGCTACAGGCCAGCATTGGGCAGGGACTATGTCAATAGTACCCAGGAGCATATTTTCTCTCTTTCTTTTCTGACTTAAGACAATGCCAATAAAATGCTGTAGTTTTCTTGGCAAGATTTGTTCAGAAGGGAGGTTGCCATTGCCTTCCTCTGTAGATAAGAGAGTGTGACTTCACCAAGGTGATTCAATGGGTTTCCATGGCTGAGCAGAGATTTGAAATTTGGTCTCTTGCAGGCCTAGTCCTACATTCAAACCACTATACCACACTGAGACTCTCTGTCAAGTCCTTATTCCTCCTTTCTCTTCCTTTCTTGCACTCTTTTCCTGGTAATCCTTTCTTTCTCTTTCCCTCCCTCCCTCTGTTATCCTCTTTCTCTCTTCTCTCACTCTCCATGGGGAATAAGTCACCCTTGCCACACAATCTTTTGCATATATACTGTTTTTTAATATTGTAACCTGCCCTGAATACCACTCTTGGGAGAAGGAGGAGGAGGAGGAGGTGCTTTCAAGTCATCATTTGACTTATGGTGACCCCATGCATTTCATGGGGTTTTCAGAAAAGAAATACTCAAAGGTGGTTCATCTTTTAATTTTCTCTCTTTTTTGTCCAATCTTTCTTTCCCACTGACACACCATTCCTACTAGAGGCCTCAACTGATGGTTTGCACAGAGCTCTCTTTCCATTTTATCTATTTCACCTCTCCCCATGTTTATTTTTCCTTTCCATTCAACCTCTCTTTCTCTCTCTCTGGGCCCCCATCCCTACCAGAAATTAAGCCAAAGACCCTGGGTTGCTCTCCTGTGATGCAGAGAGGTTTGCCTATAAGGTGACAAGATTGTACAGTTTGTGTTCTCTATGCCTGAGTTATGGATGCATACAATTAAGTGGCAAATGAAGTGTCCCCCTAAAGAAACACATGGATAGCTGCCTCATGCTGAATCTTCTGGGCCCTCTAAGTTAATGTACCTTGAACATTCCAGATGCTAGTGAAAAACAAAGCCTTGCTCCAGGGAATGGCTCAACAAAAGGAATACTTGAAAATGCTGAATGAGTCAACACATAGGCATCCCCAAATCTCTGAGATTTTCCTTGCAGAATTATACAGTGGCATGTTTTTGTTGTTACTTTTGTTGTTGTTGTTTGCCTTCTAACATTTCTGACATAGGGAAATCCTAAGGCAAACCTGTCATGGGGGTTTCTTGGCAAGATTTGTATAGTGGAGATTTGTCATTGCCTTCCCAGAATTTCATAGCATTGAACCATGGCAGTTAAAGTCCTGTCAGCCTGGATTATTTCTGCAGTGTGGAAGCAGCCAAGGTCTTAAATGGAAAATCTAAAAGTCATCAGCTTTACAAAAGACCTGCTCCAGGAGGCAGTGATTAGTATTAGAATTGGTTAGTTGTTTGGATCAACAAAGCTGCTAGCATATTTGGATTCTTCCTGCAAAAACTGGCTATCGAGCCTGTCATGATGAGCTTCTGCACTTTGAAATCTGCCACTACACCACTATCCAAGGTTGACAAATGATGGATTCCTTAAGGACACAAGCAAATCTATCATTTCTTGCCATACTTTGAGATGTTGCTTCTAATCAAAGGAGATGATTTCCAGGATTCCCCACTGCTTAGAGAATTCCTTCTCTACCTGGTATTCAGAGCACCTGAACCTGTTTAGATGGTCTAGAAGAGGAATTACATATGAATTTCCCTTGATAAAGTGTTGGTAATAAGGATAGAAAAAAGTTTGATGTGTTCACATTTCCCAAGAAACAGGGCTAGCCTGTGACTTTTTTGGTGCTGGAATCCAAGGACAATATGGTATCCCTTCTATTTGATGTACAAAGGCTGACTGGACTGATGATTGAACCATATTTCATCATTGGCAGTGAAAAAAAATCCTCCATCACACCCAAGGAGAGCAATTTCTGGCATACTGGACACTACTGGAGAGTACAGGCTGCCACTACTGCCCCACAGCCTTTGTCACATGAGGCTGTTGCCTCATTATCTAATGAAAATACAGTCCTGCCTGCAAATATAACCATCTGAAAAGATATAATTCCAAGTCAAGACTGGCAATGAGATGAAATACACTTTGTCTGGTACACCTAATTGCCATTTTTGGGTATGGCAATATAGAATCATAGAGAAGGAGGAGACCACAAGGGTGATCCAGTCCAACCCCCTACCATGCAAGCATACACAATCAAAGCACTCATGACAGATCACCATCCAGCCTATGTTTTAAAACCTCAAAAGAAAGAAACTTCACCACTCTCTGAGGCAGCACATTCCACTGTCGAACAGGTCTTATAATCAGGAAGTTCTTCCTAATGTTTTGGTGGAATCTCTTTTCCTGTAGTTTGCCCTAGTCTCTGGAGCAGCAGAAAGCTGCTCTATCCTCAGTATGATACCTCTTCAAATATTTAAACATGGCAATCGTGTCACATCTTAACCTTCTCTTTTGCATGTTTTGGCAAAGTACAAGCATGCTTAAAACCATATGTACATTTGAAAAATATAGATAACTAAAAATGCCCATGTTTGAACAATATGGAAAACTACTGGGAAAATGTTTACAAAAATCTATGGATTATGAAAGTGTGTTGAAAATTGTATACTTGGGGAGAAAGGAGAAGAAAAAAAGGCTTTTGGCCCAATACAAAACTGGGATGGGCTGAGAAGACATCCTGATATTGTGAATAGCTAAACAGAAGAGGTCACTTCCACAAGATGTAATGATGGCCACTGCTTAGGTAGGGATTAAACGGATTCAGAAGGGAAGAGGTCAACATCATCTACTAGTCATGATAACAATATATTACCTCCAGTTGCGGAGGCAGTGTATCCTGACCTTGCTGTATTCTCATAAATATGTAATTTTCCCACCAACTCTAATTATTCCTGATTTTACTGCTTCCTGTTCTTACATGAAACTCCAAACACCCACCAGCTCTCCAGTTTCTCTGTGCAAGACTAGCTCTGGACTGATTCACAGGAAATGGGGCAAACACATCACCAGGAAAATATGATTGATCTGGTTTTGGTTCCAGGTCACCAAATAGAATGCGGGAAGCTTTCTTGCAGGCAATCAATAAGTCAAGTTGCGTAAAATATGTATGGATTGTGAAACAACAGAATTGCCACCTTTCATTTCTTCTCCTGGGCAGAGTGGTTTTGTGACTTCAGTAGCAGCATGAGAGGCTGGCATTCCACTAGTGCTGCTTTCCCCTGCATAACAATGTGAAGGCTGCTCCTGTAGTGTTTTTGCCTGTTGTGCAGCTATTAAAAGCATGACAAAAGTGGCTACCCTTAGCTTAATCCACTGACAGTTCTTCAGCATTTGACTGCCATGGGAACATTCAGAACCAACTTCAGAAGGGTAAACTTCAAATGTTTCAAATGTTCTTCCTCCCACCCCTCATTCTTCTTTGCTGCTTTTAGACAGATACACAAGTAAGTGTGTGTGCCTGCACACACACAGAGGCAATAAAAAGGATCATATCATGCATAGTACCATACTTTGCACACAGCCACCCAATCAACATCAAATGCTGACTTTCATCACCAGAAGGCACAAGTATATTTACTTTGGTCCAGAGATCTGAGAGGCGAGAGCATGCCATATTATTGAGCAAAGCTAACTCAGACTTCATCCATGTTATAATGAGATCTCAGTTGATCCCAATTTTTCAGCTATTAACTGTTTTTTTCCTTTCCCATCCTCTTCATTGCTCATTTCACACAGAGACCAAAAAAAAAGGAATGGAACAGACTGTGGCTGTGGGAGGGCATGCACTTCATATATTTATGTGACATATGGGAATTATATCTAGGACGCTCATACGGGTGGTATTCTCTCCATTTATATTCACAGTGTATAGACATTTGTATACACAGACATGTGTAAGATTATCACACTATATGCCATTTTCCTGTGATTCCCTCCATCAAGCATGCACAATATATGATCCTGGGGCTGACAACATAATTTCAAAAAGCACCTGCAATTAACAGTTGCAAAGTGATCTGAGAAGAATGGTCTGACCCTTTCCTGGCAGCACTCCGATTAGGAAGGAAAAGGGAGAACGGGGGGATAGCAGAAAGAGAGAGAAGTAAAATTAGTTTTTATTATTATTATTATTATTATTATTATTATTTTGATCTTGATCACTACTGGTTTGAGTTCCACTCACCACCAATATGTGGTCCCAGCAAAGAGGGTGTAATCCTTAATAACAACAACAAGTTTGCCGCCCCATCCTACAAAGAAATACTGTACATCTTGCATATCAAAAATGAGTCATGAATGATCCACCACCAATTCTGCAGTTTTTCTGACCTAGGCTGCTGGTGCAAATGATGGAGTGACATACCCTTCAACAGTCCAGTTTGGAAGGGAGAGTCCTAATTAATCCTCTGTCCTCTCACTTTTTCAGCTGTTTTTAAAATGTCCCAATTTCTTTCTCTTCTTCCTACTTTCTCCCTTTGTCCTTAGCTTGCTTCAGTTGCTGCAAAGTGAGTCCAAAGCGCAAAGTAGTTTGCACTTGGTTGACTCAGCAAGAGAGAAAAGGAGAGGAGATGGTGGAATCCAGCCCTTCTCAGTCAGCTCAGGCAAAAGCAAACTGCTGCAGCCTTTCCCAGCTTATGAATTTTTCCTGATTAATACCTCTTGTCTCTTGACAAACTCTGATGTTATTGGCCACGCGTGTGCTAGTTTTCATATGTAAAAGGTTGGAAGATATTACTAACAAGTGGTAACTTGATTAATGGGATCTCTCATACAGAGGACTTCTGATTACTAGCCACTGACTGGAAATTGTGGGGATGGGAATTATTCACTATGTGTGCTTTTATCTGTGAAATGTTTGCGGTTATGGAGGGACAATCATTCCACCTGCTTCTCCTTTACCTGTTCCAATGTGAGGACCCCCAGCTTTGGCTCTGGCTCAGATGAGGAGACCCATCCAGATCCATCAGACTAGGATGCTGGAGACAGAAATGAGATGATGATCAAGACTTTTTTCTTCAGTTTGCATGCCTGGCAAGAGTAGATTCCCCTTCTCTTTTCTGAGACAAAGGGAGAGGCAGTGTTTCAGGACATCACTAGAAAGCAGTGGACAACTGTAGCTGGAAATCCAACACTTTTTCAATATAGTTTCACAGAGCTTGCAAGTTTTCAACAAAAAATTGTTGAAAATGTTGATGTAAGTTTTATGGGACTTTCAGATTCAAACTGGCAAACAATTACAACATTTTTTTTATTGTAAGCCACCTCGATTGTCTTCTGACAGAGAGGTGGGGTAAAAATAAAACTTTTAATATTTATTATTATTACTAGGTATAATTGTAATTGAGAAAAAGCCTGGATTGTAGAGATGGCAATGCTGAGGGGCAGCAAAACTGAAGAGAAAGAGAGGGAAAATTATGAAATATCAAGATCTATACACTGAGAATTAAGTAACTGTAGGAAAAGAGAACAACCATGTTTCCAGTAATAATAGGTGCTGTGGGAGCAATTGTAAATGGAATGGCAAAACATCTGAATCAAATCATCATAGATAGGTTCACAATAGTACCATTACAAAAAGTGACATTGCTTGGAACGTATTACATTAGATACCTCACTGATTTCTAGATTCTTGGATAGAATCTGAATCACTGAAGGTCCAAAAACTCTATTTAATAACACTTGATGGACTGTCAAACCAATGATAATAAAATAAACACTTTTATTCATAGCCAAACAGAAGAACTTCAAATCTGGATGGCTGAAAAAGAGGGCGAGGGGTAAGGGAAGGGGAAACTAACTTTGATAACAAATCGCTTGCTCCCTGGTGTGGATTTAATTGGGCAAAAGGGAAGTTGTATACTGTAAAACTGCTAGCAAAAACAACAGCGACTAGAGGGAAGGGGAAGCACCTGTGAAAGGTCCTTGTCTGGAAGCTGCCTGTGAAAAGTGATCACTTGAATCTTTTGTTGCATGATTGGATTGATTCTTTCCTGTGTGGTGATGGGAGTTACTTTTCCCACACTTCAGTGGAGGCTGAAAATTGATCCAGTCAAGCTACATAACACTCAAGCAACAGCATAAATGTGAGCCCAGGTAAGATGCACTTTCATCCACCATGTAGCTCTGGTCAATTTTCAGGCATCTGAATGAACTCTGGGGAAGGCCAAACCAAGATCTCTAGAGATAGAGGGAATAAATATTGCTTTGGGTTGCTGTCCCCAGTTCAATCAAAGCTTTTTATTGGCTCAGGGAAGACAGACCCACATTGACTGTTTTGTTTGTTTGTTTGTTTTGTTTTGTTTTTGCCATGGGGAGGTGACTCTGACTCTGATTCAGGGCCCCCATCCTGGAAAGTGGCAATTCAAGGGCAAAGTGAGCAGTCCCCCCCCCCCCCCCCCCCTAGGAATTATTCAAAAAATTCTCCTAACAGAGCCATGGAAAGTAAGCCATGTCCTTTTTCAAAATTCTGCTCCTGGATAGTACTGCCAGGTTTAGCAACTGTGGCCATATTGAAAGAGCAGGAATATTAAGTCTAGGGATGTCACTCAGTTTGAAACCTGAGAGGCATGCCACAATAAAATTAAAATGAGCCCATTCAACTTTAAGAATTTTGTTACAGAGTTCTTTTTTTTTTTATGGTAATCCTCAAGATAAATACTGAGAAGGTCCGTTTCCAATCAAATGAGTCATGGAACTAACAGGGGAATAAAGGCTCATAAATTCCAGCTGCTAAGTCCCCATGCCAGTGTAAACTTAATCCTCAGCTGCTACTGAGTGAGGAATTTGTTTGATTCTAAACTCTGTTGAGCCTGTGGGCAGCCAACCCTACCATTAGGAAGAATGAGGTGGCTGTCTCAGGCAGTAAGTGCTGGGAGAAGATGGTAAACCATTGTAGAAGAGAGCTGTGTGCCACTGCATCTCCTAAAATGAGACTGGGGATCATGCAGTCCTCCAAATGTAATTGTACTGCAGATCCCCACAGCCACTGGTGAAGAATGATTAACTTTTCAGTCCAACAACATCTGGAGAGCTACATGATACCTAACTCTGCTCTAAGCTAAATGGCCACCTTGAGATGTAGCACAGTGGCCCATGGACCAAATGTGATGGAACTTAGCCCATGGTGGCAGAATGAGACAGCCCTTCTGCTTCACCCATGGACCTCTTATGGTGTCCGACGCTGTCCAATCAGTTTTACTGAATAAACAGTCAACTGTTAGCTTTTGTGCATGGAATGGTGGTGGTTTGAAGTTGTTGTTGTTGTTGTTGTTGTGTGCCTTCAAGTAATTTCTGACTTACGGCAAACCTATCACAGGGTTTTCTCTGCAACTTTTTTCAGAGGAGGTTCGTCATTGCCATCCCTAGAGGCTGAGACAGTTTGACTTTCCCAAGGTCACCATTGGGTTATGGATAGTGGGGTTTGAACCCTGGTCTCCAGAGTTATAGTCCAACACTCAAACCACCACACCCTGCTGGCTTTTATGGGAGTAGTGCCCTGCCCTCCAAAAAAAGACTGGTGCTGCAGTGGCAGATGAAAAGGAACTGGCAGTTTCAGCGGGAAGCACCTTATAAAGGGTTGCTGAAAATGAGATGGTTCATTTCTACTACATACTAGAAGGTTCCAAACAATGCACTACACAGACATAAGCTAACCCCATGGCACAGAGATCACAAAGAAAAATGTTGTTTTCATCCAAGAAGCTTGATGCATCGAGAGTACAAAGAGCAAGTTGCAAATGGACATTATGACAAATAACACTGGTGATCATGGTAGTGGTGCTAGTAGAAGCTGCAGCAGTTTTGATATCTCAGTAGTCACTCAGTAGTCACTACAGTAGTACCACTGTGTAACAGCATGCAGTAGAACCACTGCTATGCCTGTGTAACACTCTCTCAGCTGTATCATAGCACACCATTCTATAGCATCCCTCCTACTTCTCTTCTCTCATCCAGTCATTTTTCACATCATTCTCCATGTGTTCTGTTAATCTCTCCACACATCCTTGGAATCTGTCACATTCCTTGTAATCACACCTATTTCAAAAAAGTAGAATGGAGTATGGCTGGCTGGCTGGCAGACATTCTCAACAGGAGCACAATACTGCAGCATAATTTTGCATTTCCCACTTGTGTGTTGGTTTTGTAATTCAGTATCATAACATGTGACTATCTGCAACATTTCCCTATGTGAATCATTTCCAAACTAAATGGCACATTTCTAGGTCAGAACCGTATATGAATTTAGTTCAGTTTACTTTAAATTAAGTTAACTACAGCAAGCCAATCTCAACTTGAAGCAAAGCCATTTTGGTCACGGATTATATTGAACTAGAAATGA
Organism: Sceloporus undulatus; assembly: GCF_019175285.1. Taxonomy (NCBI): domain Eukaryota; kingdom Metazoa; phylum Chordata; class Lepidosauria; order Squamata; family Phrynosomatidae; genus Sceloporus; species Sceloporus undulatus. Next base: position 24,748,932 of record NC_056526.1, on the reverse strand, counting down.
TCCAAAATGTTTTAAATTGTTTGAAATAGCATATTTGGTAGACAGGGATGTAATCAACGTTTCAAGTTTCAAAGTTTCACAGAACTTTTCAGAAAAGAAAGGGGAGAGAAGGAAGTTCTGTGAAACTCCTGAACTTGAACATCCTCACTAGGAAAAGTTGGCCTTATCTCTCTGTTCTATAGATAAGCAGTGTTCTCTGGTCCTCAGTATTGTCAGGCTGACAAATTTCAGCAACTCTTATGTTTCCCTTGAAAAGTAAAAGGCAAAGTCAGATTCAGAGATAGTGATCTCCTTTTAAAAAAAAGATTAGAAATAGGTCTATTATATGTATCCTGCAGAAAGGATGAATGAGTTGTATTGCTGAAAGGTCAAAAAGAGATTGTGTTAAATGACCTCCCCCTTGCTATAGAAGCAGCTGATTTCTTCTCTTTAATCGTGAAGGTCAGTTGAAATTAAAACAGACTCTGCGAGGAAGATGGAGAGGGATGTCTTACTGGCATTATGTTTTTAAATTGTTTGAATTGGATTGTCTAATTTTTTTTTTTAAATGTGTTATATATTGTTTTAGCTGCATTGGGTCTCATACTGAGAGAAAGACAGGATGAAAATAAAATAAAATAAAAGTTTGGAGATAGAAGAGTTCAGACCTTGCAAAGGCTCAGCATAAATTTGCATAGGTTTGGTTTTTATTCATCTAATTGAATTCATAACCCATATTTTCATCAAAACGGTTCTCAAGACAGCTAAAAATAATAAAATATAAATTAGAAACAAGCTGTCATTTAAAAGCATATAAATGAACATGATTAAAAGCACAGCAATGAAACCGCTTAGAGGCCTTTCAGAAGCAGACCAATCAACATGGCAAAGGCAGGATTGGATAAAAAGGTCATTGTTTGGCAGTGGAAAAGAGAGTCAGTCTACTTTTCTTTGGTGGGAAATTCAAAAGTCTGGGAGCATTCAACAAGAAGCACCTCTCTCATGTTTCCATCAGCCTCACAGGAGGCCGAGAGAGAGGCCTTCCCAGAAGGTCCTAAAATCTAGGCAGCCTTGTATGGTAGCATTCAATCTTTCAAGTACACTGGCCCAGAATTGCTTTATCGTTCTTTGAATTGGCCTGTTGACTGGGTGCTACCCTGTGAAACTGTTGTAACAAGGCTGTTGACATGTTTCCACTAACTAGACCCTGTTTAATGGTCTGGCTTCAATATTAGAAAAATATTAGAGATCAGCCAAAGTTTCCAAACACGTTTTGAAGGGAACCCCACAGAGAGTGTACTAAAGTAGACCAGTATCTTCATACAAACATAACTTGCACTGCTTGGGGAGCCCTGGGAAGGCAAGTGACCCTGGAGTTTTGCTGGGCTGGCTGTGAAATCACAATGGCAATAGGATGGGTGCATCCCAAAATGCAGAGAACTGAAGTACTTTCTCTGTTTGTGTGTGTTCCTTCAAGTTGCCTGTTGATTTATGGTGACCCTATGAATTTCAGGTTTTCCTTAGGCAAAAAATACTCAGAGGTGGTTTTGCCAGTTCCTTCCTCTGAAATGTGCTTTACAGTACCTGGGTATTCCTTGGTGGTCTCCCATCAATGTACTAACCAGGGCTGACTCTGCTTAGCTTCCAAGATCATATGGGATCTGGTGCCTTTAAACCACTATGGAGTATTTGCACTAGAAATATAAATCTTTGGCTATTTAATCCTTGCATGCAAGGAGTAGTTTCCATTTTTCTCTTTCCACTGTGGGACAAAATTAATATTTCAGCATAGTATTCTCCCCAGAGAATTATGCATGGTTTTTTGTTTTTGTTTTTGTTTTGCACAGGAAGCATGTTTCCTATAGAAGAAGCATTGTTTTATGTGCAAAACTAGTATTTCCTATGCAGGAAACATGTTTTATTTATTAATAAATAAATAAAAGAAGACTGGAGGTTACGGAAAAGGCACATGCATTTCTGCACAGACTAGTCATTAAGAATGCTTTGGAATGTGTGAATACCAGGATAAAACCACACAAAAATCTCACTTCTGAGTTATTCTCAACAGGTTGTCAGCAAATCCTTTTCTCATCCAAGAAGTGAATAGTAGTAAATATTCTTTTCATCCCTATTGTATACCTAACTGCAAAGGGATCTTTTAGCACTTTTGAGACTAATTGAAAGAGAGCATGAGCCTTTGTAGACTTGCATCTTCTTCCTCAGATGCATGAGGAAGTGGACTCAGGTCTATGAAAGCTCATGCTACCAATTTCTCCCTTTCAGTTAGTCTCAAAGGTATTACAAGATCCCTCTGCATACTGATTTTCCAGACTAACACAGCTATGTCTTCGAAGTATCCCAAACTGTAGAAGATGACAGCTAGAAGCCATTTTGGTTATCATGATTGTGCATTTCCCAGCTGCCAAATACACAGAGACAGACCCAGAGTTCCTCACATGTTTTCTGCCAAGAATGGATGCAGCCACTTGCTCATTGAAGGCAGAAATCTTGAAATCTTTACCTTTTTCTTAATTATAGCTCCCAGAATCCTGCACTGGTTGGATGATTCTAAGGGCTGTAGTCCAGAAAATTAACTTTTCTGAGCTCTGTGAGAACCAGCCCAGCTTCATTCGACAAAAAGAATTTCAGTTGTCTGTTGTGAATCTTAGGTTTTTGTCAGTTAGTTTTTCTGCCCCCCCCCCCCAAGAGGTATATTAAATTCTGATCCAGGAGGATTTCTCATCTCACATGGCCCAGGCTCTGCCTTAGCCAATCAGGCTGTTTGTTCTTTCCAAAGTATTTTAATAAATAAATAAGGGCAGATTTAAACTAAACCCTATCTGTCACACACCCGTCTGTTAGCCGATGATGAGGCTACGGTGTGTAATTAAACAATCATTTATATTCTAGGCAAGTGTGTGTTGAACAATAAAGCGCTCTCAAGAGCCTCGTGCTGCTCAGGCGTTTAATCCATGCACAGAAGGAGCTTGCTGCAAAGCTGCTCCAGCAGAATAGACCTTGTCACCATCGAGCAGGGAGGGAGGGGAGCTTTATTCTTCAATAATTTGATAAGGCACTGGAATAATTTCAGGAGCTAATAAGAATGCTGCATTTTTTTGGACCAAGTCCACATCTTGAGTTACTTGAATGTCTTTGGCATGCTTTGCCAGGGTGGAGTAGAATGAAATTAATTGGGTAGGTGATATTGGAAGCCTATTGTGGAGGATATACAGGTGTATTCTGTGTGTATATGTATGTGCTCATGCAACTTGAATCCTCTAGGTAGACCAGAGACTCTGAAACTATTATTAAGGTGGTGGGGCTCCAGATTGGCAGGGAGGTCATTATGAATTTTGCCAGCTTGCAAATGTCTTTTTTTACAAAAAATGAAAACATAGATAATGGCTGACATCCTGTCAGTTGCAATGTCCTAAATTAGACTTAGGACATTGTAACTATTTTGTATACTCATTCCTGATAATAGCATTATTACCACAACCACACATGACCCTGAAACCCACCTTAAAAGTCCAGAGTGGCAGAGGTCTCTGCTGGTGGGGGGCAACAGTGCTTCAGGATGACCTGATCAGACCTTCATGTCAGTGAGTAACACTGCAATTTAGAGTTGCAACAGGTGCCCACAGGGGTTTGGGAGTTGTATTCCAACAACTTCTACAAGGCCTAGTAGATGCCTTGATCTCTTCTGTTCTATTTCTTTTTCCTCTAAAAAAAGGCATGTCCCAGAACAGCTTTGCCTAACCATATGCCCTCTAAATGTGTTGGACTGCAGTCTTCACTATATCCAGCTGGCATGGCCAGCATTCATGCTGGCTGAGGATGATAAAAGTTTACAATGCTTGGGGCATACCCAGTTAGGGATGGCTGCCTATTATCTTTAAATTAATGCAGAAGCTGACAAAAAGATGGTAGAATTCTGTGGCTCTCAGCTTTGATTGCCCTAGTCTTTACAATGGTACAAAACACACTGCAGAAATAATCCAGTTTGAGACCACTTTAAATGCTCTATCTTGGTGCTAGGGAATCCTGAGAATTGTAGTTTATTGTGGCACCAGAGCTCTCATACACAGAAGTCTAAATGTCTCACAAAACTACAGTTTTGTGTTTTGGGCTTATATGTATACTATAAAAAATTTTAGACCATACTGTCACCCTGAACACAGACTTGTTTGATTTTGAAAGTGGAGCAATGACAGCCTTGGATTAGAGACTGGTGGGGATAGGTCCAAGAAGAATTGGTAAAACCCTGGAAAACTACTGCCTGTCAGAGCTGATGATAGATGACTCAATAGGCGGGATACAAACCACCATATAGTACGTATAGGATACGTACTAGGGTTAGGAAGGGGTGGTGCTTCCACACACCCCTAACCCTAGTATGTATCCTATACGTACAAGATTGCGGCGCCCCTTCTACATGGGCGCCGCCATCTTTACGTACTGGACGCATAGCGTCCAGACGTGTCGCGGCGCCTATGACATCGCGAGTCCGCGCCAGGCGCCTCGCGACGTCATAGAGGCACCACAAGAAGAAGCTCCGAAATGGAGCTTCTTTTTTGCTCCACGCGGGAGCCGCGCGGTTTGGCTGCTGCGGCTCCCACACGGAGCAAATGGCGGCGGCGGGGGAGCGCCGCAAAGCGGCGGTTTGTACCCTGCCCATAGACTATCAGTGTGACTCAGTATGAATTGAAAGGCATGGCTGTGTTAGCCTGGAAAATTAGTATGCAAAGGGATCTCGTAGCACCTTTGAGACTAGCTGAAAGAAAGAAGCTAGTAGCATGAGCTTTCATAGACTTGAATCTACTTCCTCAGATCTGAAACTTTCAATAGTATACAGATCTGAGGAAGTGGACTCAAGTCTACAGAAGCTCATGCTACCAGTTTCTTTCAGTTAGTCTCAAAGGTGCTGCAAGATCCCTTTGCACTCAGTATAGGGTAGCTCCCTATAGTCCTAATCTAACATGTGACTGTCCACATAGACTGAGAGATGATGTGAAATGATGGGTTAAAGACTTAGAAAGGACTTATCTATTCTGCTGCAGCCTTTCAATACCAGTTAGCAGAGTAACAAAACTTATATTTAGGGTGGGTAGAAGAAGTGCAGGAAAATGAATGTGAAGTGCTTTGAGCATCCAGAGCTACTAAACTGATGCTGAGTATTCTCCTTATTATTGGTTAGCTCATGCTTTATAGTGAGAAGTGCACCAGTTTAAAGATCACTGTTTCCTCATTACTTCACACTGTGCATCTAATAAGTGTAGACTGTAATAAGACTGGGTGACCAATCCACTCTGAGATACAAACAACAAGGAAACAAGAATAGTGGCAGAAGAACTTATTTCACTTCAAATGACATTGAGTTGAGGCAAAATTTGAAAAAAATCATACCAAGATTTTTGGTTACAAGAAGAAACAATTCTGCCCACTAACCTGAACTGTGGAACAGAGTTTAGATGAACTTTATTGCTTTCCCAATGCCATATTTAGTAAAGCAAGGCTTCAGTGCAGTCACCCAGCTTCTTTCTGAGCAAAGAACAGAGTGAAAATAACTGAACTGAATAAGGGATTTAAGACTTATTGTTAGTGCCTTCCACCCTGATGTTGAAAAACCAGTATCGCTGCATGAAGCACATCCGTCCTATTAAAAAGCTATGAAGACAATGTTTTACAGATAAGACATAAATTTATTTTTCCCAAATTGATAAAAACATTAAATAAATTTTTTTAAAGTTTACTTTTATTTATGAAATACATATGTTTGTTTAACTGTAAAGTGCTAGATTGATTGTTTTACATTTGCAGTAGAATAGTAGACCTAAAGTATTTAAAATAAAGAGATGAAATTCACTCTGTAGAACTGCTGCTCAACTTTGTTAATTAGAAACACTGAAATTTGAAATCTGCTTCATACTTTGCCATTTTTTTGCCATTTTTTTCCAGTGCAGGTGTTTTGTTGCAAAGCAACTGCAAAAATTTGGCATAGGTTTGGAGGGGATAGTTAACACAGTTCTGCTGGTTCTGGCATTGTCTTTTCTTTATCTGTTTCTCCAGCAGTGAAGCAGTGGTTTTTAAAAGTCTAACCTCTTTTTATTGTTCTCTCCTCCCCCTGCCTCTCTGTCCCCTTTTCTTTTCCTCCAGGAACCTTCTGCATCATTTCACTGTGCACATGCGTGGCTGGAATCAACTTTGAGCTCTCCCGATACCCACGGTACCTGTACGGACTTCCTGACGACATCAGCCACGGCTATGGATGGTCAATGTTTTGTGCCTGGGGGGGCCTGGGTCTCACTTTGATCTCTGGCTTCTTCTGCACCTTGGCCCCCTCTGTGCAACCTGTCCCCAGGACCAACTGCCCTAAAACCAGACCTGAGAATGGGACAGTGTGCTAAAACAAACACAAACAAACCTATAAATATACATATTATAAATATTATATATATATAAATACATAAACATATATTATATATAGATCTCAAACAGATGCCAGTGCCAAGGTAGAGTGGAGTCTAATATGGCGCCTACATCTTCTCTACAGACTTTGTATTGCTCTTGCTCTTTCTTCTGGAGGTGGGAATAGCTGCTCTGCAACATCGCGCTTCCATCTAGTTCTTTAAAAAAAAAAGTCTTCAGCATCCCAGTTCAAAGTCCAGTGAACATATTGTTGCATCTGTCTACTGCCAGTTGTCAGGGGTTGTGGTAGGGATGGGGAGGGGGAAATGGATGTCTTGGGGTGTGTGTGATACTACTGAGTCTGTACAGGAAGCTTGAAACAAAAGCGCAATTTTGTCTGCTACAAATTGGGGAAATACAAACTGAAAATAAACGAAAACATTCAAGTTACCTCTCTGAAATGTAACCTCCTGAAGGCCATCTTCAGAATCCCCCTTCCTGCACTCTCTCTTATTTTAAAAAAACAAAACACAACATACCACAAATCTTGCCTGTTCTTTCTCTCTTTGTCTCTCTTGAATTACCAACAAAAGGGAATGAAATAGAACATTAAGAAAGGTTTCCCCTTCCATTGCTAAACTTTAAGGGAGGGGATCCAGAATTCTACAGAATATAACTGCAAATGAAGATGCTTCAGTGGATCCTGTTTTCAACTTCTGACTGCCTTACATCCAGGCTGACCAAGGAGGCTGAACTGCTGACCGAAACCCAGGCGAGAGCCCCACCAAAATGCTGTGATACATGTGTGTATAACTCCCCCTTCCATTCCCTTTTTTCTTTTTAAAAGGAAATCAGTTCAAACATTGATGTGTGATCATCTACCAAACCATTCTCACCATGTTAGTGACTGAAGGCATCAAGGCCTGTACATTTATGAAGGAAAGGGTCTGTTGTGAGATGGCAAGTCTCATAGGCCGGATTTTGTTCTTCTCGTGTGTGTGTGTGTGTGCGTGTGTATGTGTGTCACTATGGATCACCAGGAATTGCTATTATTCTGTGCAGAAGGCATTGTGGATGGGAAAAGTGGCCTTTGTGGTCTGTTGCTCTTGCTTGAGTGACTGTGCAAGAGGTGTTTGGAGGGTTCTGTTGTTGTTGTCATTGTTGTTGCTGCTATTTATTTATTTATTTTTGTTAATTATAGACAACAGAGTAAAAAGCCATTGTAGAGGAGAGGAACTCAGGATGAAGTGTTGCTAATAAGGGATAAAAAGCAGTGTCTCTAGTTATGTCCATGTTCACCAAAAATAAGCTGCCTCATATTTGGTCATCAAAAGCTGTCCTTTTTCACCAGGGATCTCCTTGTGTTTGAGAGAAAAGGTCTCCTCCACATATGTAAAGCTGTAAGAGTTAGAGGCAAAGAATGGAAATCCATTTTGCATAAACTCAAATCTTTTATGACATGATTGTGACTATAACTGAAGCACTCTCACTCTCCCTCCCTCCCTCCCTCCCTCCCTCCGTCTGTTTCTTCCCCTTTCCTTACTCATTCTTCATAAGCCTGCTGCTTAGAAAACATAAAAAGCAATATGTCACCCCAAAAAATAAAAATATGCCCTATAGTCTGAATAATCCCTATGTAGATTGACAGACAGAGAAAAAGACAGAAATGCTTAATGCAGTCAGTAGTCATGCACTCTGCACAATACTGTCTTGTGGAGAAGGGCATCAAATAGTATAACAATGCTGGATGGTTACATGCAAGGAGGCACATATATGAGGACTCATTTTTAATATTCCAGTTCACATAAAGTGCAAGGAACAATAATTAGAAAATAAGCCCCATTATTTAAAAAAAATAACAAAGGCAGATGACATAGCAACATGTCTTTTCCAAACATTTGGTACCAATAGCAACTTAGTGGTCATGTCACCTTTCCCAGACCTCTCTGAACCTGCTGATAAATCGCATAATACTCAGTTTGTGGTGCTTTCAATTTCAGGATTGATATGGAAGAATTTTAATTTTCTCCTCTCACATTAAAAACATAGTTTGGAAATCTAACAAAATCTATTTTTTTAAAAAAACACTTAAAAAAAATAAGAAATTGCTGTCCCACCCAATTGAAGGATTATCCCTCACTCTCAAGCTGTCCCTTCACTAGTTTGTGCCAATCCAAATCTTGCTCAGCCATGATGACAAATATAAAGGTTACTAGAAAACTGGTCACAAAAGAGGGAGGAAGGGAGTAATTGAACCCACTGCTTAATTAATTTTAGGATGCATAAATCGAACTGTCACCGATGCCTCAGTTCTTTCACTTCTTGTAAATCATCACAGGAGCCTTATTCATCTTCATGCAGAGACTATCAAAGGCATAGTATTGTTTTTTTAAAAAAAACATGGCCATTTAACAAATACAAACAAAAATCCATCAGTGATACCTTTATTGGCCAACCGAAATGCATAATATACTTGTTGCAAGCTTTCGAAGCTCCTTGGGCTTCTTCATCAAGCAAGATGTTACAAACCAAACAGGAGGGAAAAAACAATTGGAGATGTTAGTCAGATGCCTACATGTTGTTTCACTCCTTAGTTAAGATGTTATGCTGGGGAGAATATCTTTTGCAGGCTGGCTCCTCCCTCTTCTGGCCATACAGCAATAGGGAGATTTTCAAAGTTCAGGAAATTTAAAGTCCATTTGCATCTCAACAGGGATCCCTCTTTTGCAATCCAATATGTCTTCATTCCAGTGAGGTCACAGCAGGGACGTAGCCGGGGGGGGGGGTTCTTGAGGTGCGGACCCCCCCCTTCCATTAGAAAAATGAATGGTGTGTGCTGCTGCACTGCCACACTCAAGCCCCATTATAATGGTGGCACTTAGCCGGGAACCCCCCCCTTCCTAAAATCCTAGCTACGTCCCTAGTCGCAGGCCTCTTTGTCAGCAGAGAACAATGGATTCCTCAAGAAGTCTCTGTGTTTTTGCATCAACAGTGCAAAAGACAGAAGGCTAAGTGTGCAGCTGCAAGTGAATAAACTGGCATATGCTTGTCTCGGTATTGGGAGCTACAGGAGAGACTGAAGCAAGATATCTACCATGGGTGTGAATCATGCATGTATCCTTCATTGCTTCCATTAAAAAAAAAAATCAGTCAAAAAGAAGGATCACTACTTTTTAAATAATCCAGAAACAGCTATTCTTTTTAAAAGCAAGATATAAGGCATTTCTAGATTTGAAAAAAAAATGTGGCCTGTGGCAGGTTTTGGGGAGGCAAAATTGCTCCCAGGCATTGCTGTCTACTGATGTAGAAGAATTTCTCAAGGTGGCATTGGTCCTCCAAGAGGGCATTGGCCCATCACCAATGTTGGAGTAAGATTCAAATGCCCATCTGAACACTTTCTTGGGAATGGAGGGATGGCAGCATTTTGTCATTCACTTTACAAAGGAAAAGAAGACTTCTGGTTCTTTTATATAGTCCCCTAAAGATCCTGGATGGTTAGTAAATAAAGATCCTGGATGGCGTTCACTGTCGCAGATATAGATGCATAACCTATACATCTGTAATTATACCATACTCACAGTCCCTATGCAGCCATGATCATGGCACTATTGGCATGATTTTGACTGCCCTCCAAAATCTACTTTATCCGGCAGCAGCTGTTCTGAGAGGAGGAGGTCTAGGTTGTGTTTAGGACATGGGGAATTGACATTTTCACCACTAACCCTCCCACCAGCAAGTGAGGCTATGACAAGTAGAAGCAGGATTCCTCTTGCAAGTCCTCATCACTGTCTTACTTGCTAGTGGAAGATGGGTGGAAATGTCATGCCCTCCATGCCCTGATTGCCACCAAAATGGACCTCCTTCTCTTGGAGCAGTATAGTATGGTATATTTAACTAAGTAGCTGGTGGAGAATTCCAGCTCATCCTGAGATGTGTCTTCTTTTCTGAGGATTCTACTGGATGCTCTCCAATTTTTTTCTTTTTCTTTTCGTCATTCACCTCCGGCAGCAGCTTGTCTCGACAGACAAAACAAAAGAAAACAAAGGGAAACAAACGGAAACTGCTTGGCAATACTTTAAACATAATTTTGCTACATCATTTCCCCTTGTCAGAAGGTCTCATCCAGCAAGAATATAACTACACTACAGAGGAATGTGGAGCTGGTTTCATCTAGCTCACAGCATAAAGCTACACTTTCATTAGACAGATGTTGTGTGGTAGTGGAGGGTGCACAGGGAAAAGGTTGGAATCCTCCACAACAAGCCGTTAGATTTAGAATGTCTTCTGTTTGGATGAGCTGAATTATTTATAACTCCTGGGAGCCGAAAGGAAACTCAGACACCTAATTTGAACCATTACTATTTTTACAGAGCAATTTCCAAACACTTTAGTGTCTTCCTTTATAGATTTCTCATTTGATCTTCCACAAATTTTTTGCTCCCTCTTCTGATATAAAATAGTAAAAACTAGGGGACCTTTACTATTTTTCCTCTCATTGGTGATTTCAGTTTCTCTGTTGTAAAGTCTAATGTGGCATCTATAATATAGAGCATTTTGAAGAGTAACTTTTCCATCCTTGGTTCCAACCTCTGAAACTCACACATGTGTGTGCCCACAGACACACCCACCCACTCCCCCCCACACACACAGCTTAATGCAGAATAGTATGTGATTTCACCATTCATGTGATACTGTAAAATCCATTGCTTGCAATGCTCTTCTTGAATGAGACAGACATGTTGTAGAGCAGGCAAAACATGCACTTAATTTCCATCTAGTGAAAGCAATTCAGGCCCAGAAAACCCCTTAGGGTTGCCTAAAGCACATAACAACAACAACACTCTTAAGTCCAGTTACAGGACAGTCAGCATTAAACCCAGCGGTGCACATTTCTGATTGCAAATTCAACTTATGAAAGACACAGAACTGTAACAAACGCTGGTGGGAGGGTTGGTGGTGAAAATGTCAATCCTCCATGCCCTAAACACAACCTTGTACCAGCTACTAATTTTAAACTGCTGGAATGAAGTAGGAACTCCACTAAGGAAAAATATATCCAGCCTTTGCTTGCCTGAAGGCTTCATTCCCTGATTTTCTGTAAGCAAATCTGGCACAGAGTTAGATAGACTGAAATAAAACTTGAAAATGTTATTACCTCATTTATAGGCTGGTCAGGGAGTGGAGTGTCTGTCAATTTTCCCCTCTACTTCAACTTTCCCCCTCCACTTCAATTTTGCAATGGTGGTGAGTGATTTCCGTGTCAGTGAGATAGTATATCAATCCTGGGTTCTAGTCTGAACTTGAAAGGTAGGTAAATCAGGTTCAGCACATTGGATAGCTCCTTTCAATTCTGGTTGTACTTGGAATGGATTCACTGTCCCACTGACATGGGAGCAATCACCCACCATCACTGTATGCAGCACACCTCTCGCACCTCTCTTTCTCTTTCTCCCCACTTTGCTGCATTAGATTTGGCACTCTCTGTTTTGCCTCTGGATACCTTCTGCCCTCCTGTACTCCCTGAAAAATATCAGTAACAAAATGCAAATTTCCTTTCATGGAAAGTACAGCATTAGGCCTTTACCTAGTGTTATGATCTCCTAAGGACAGTTGTGACAAGTTTCTACATTAACTAGGGTAACATAATGGCAAATTTGGTTCAAAATTCTCTTTGTGTGTGTGTGTTTGCGCGTGCGCGCATGCTTACACAGATGTATATATGTAAATTTTTGAATAATGGATTTTGTGGTTTATGAGAATAGCTGAAGCTCTCATCTGCCCCTTTGCATTATTAGCCTTCCCAATTCAATACCCTCCAGCTGTGTCACACAATATCTTGAATCCAATTGTTAATCTCAGCTAAAGTATAACCATTGAATCAATGGGATTTATCTATTTGTTGCCTCTCCATTAAATAATTGATCCAATGGGTCTACTCTAATTGGGGTTAACCAACAGGATTCTAGTCAACCACGCTCCCCATTCAATATAGCCATGCTGGGTCTGGATGGTGGGAATTGCATTCCAAAACATAGGTCTAATACCAGGTTGTGGAAGTCTGTCTTCATCAACTGGTGAAGTGTTTTCTTAGATAAAGAGTGGGCATGGGTGACCTGCGGGCCTCTAATTGTGGTTAGACTGCAATAACTGATATAATCCCTCACCTCTGGACATTCTTACTGATGGGATTTGCAGTCCAGAAACATCTGGAGGGCCAGACACTCTGCACTCCTGCCTTAAGTGGTTACTTAGTTTTTCACATCATGAATGGAACATTGTTGCACATCAATGCCCAGACTATTTCTGGTGTGTGTGTGTGTGTGAGAGAGAGAGAGAGAGAGAGAGAGAGACGGCTAAGCATATCTGAATGAAGATAACAGTTTCTCTGGACTAAGTGGCACAGACAGATGATTTATCATTTGAGAATTGCCTGCGTTATGATGTGTGCATCGAAGCCTTTTAGCAACACCACTTGCCCTGAATGTCAATTTCATAGGGCATGGCTGTGGCGCTAGCTGGGTTTATTCTGTATGTGACTGATGAATACTGACTGATCAATTAATGATTTCATCAGCAAGCATACTCCAGCCTTACAAACAATGGCCAAGATCATGCATTGTCATCATAACAATAATGATGGAGCACCATCATTTTACTTTCTTAGATAAGGCTACAGGTGATGATGTAGTTACAACTAATGATACTCCCCCCAACTAACCTTTGGAGCTTGGAAGTGCTCTCACTGAATAATTTCTCAGTGTCCAGATATCAGGGAATTGGGAAAAGATGTCCATGGTGCTCTCCTGGTCATGGGGTGTCCTAAAAACAGGCAGCTGGAGAGACCCCTTTGGGGTCCTGCCACAACTGTTTGTCCCAGGACACCCAGCACTCTGATCTCCAGCGCCTTAGGAACACTTTGGTAGGGGCACTGCCAGGCAGCAAAGGTGGTTTTGCAGGGTCATGTTCAGTCATTCGTTATTGAAAACTCGAATCCCTAGCAGTTAGGCTATCATACTGAACAAAATGCCAGCTGGCAATAGCAAAGCCCTCCATACCCTCCTGAACTATGCATACATCCACTAGAAGATCTTTATGCTCTGCTAGCATCAAATAAGATCTTGAGCATACTCTCATTTATAGTGAGCTCTTTTACCTGGTCTTGGCCCAATTACAGCTTCATCTAATGCAGACATGTTGCATCTTTAGTGTCTGATGAAGAGCAGTCATGTCCCAAACCTGGAAGTGTAACTTTTTAGATTACATTGCCCAGATGTTACTGGCCATGCTGAAAAGCATAATCCCAAAAAGTGCTTGTCCCAAGATCTAATCATGTCTGCTTTGTGTGAATTAGATGCAACAAAGAAAATGGGTGAGCCTCAAAAAATTTCCCATGCAAATTTACCCTAACATTCAGTGTTACTGTGCACCCCAGCTCATTTTCAGCTCAGTTCCTCTTCCCTCCCTCCCTCTGTCTCTTTCTCATGAAAATGTTTGATATAAATAGAAAACCTTCTATTCCATGAATTCCATTTTCATATCAGCGCCTTCCATGTGTGACTGTTTTGGGATCCAGATGCCTGTAAAAAAAATGTACAAACTTAAAATTGTGAACTGAAGGGAAGGGAAGGGGAGGGGAGGGGGGATTCAATTGTTAAGTGAATTCAAAGAGGCAGCATTCATTGGGTTGTTTTTTTTCCTAAGGAATTTACCAAGACCACCCTTGATGCTGCCTTCCTGGTTCTCCCCCATTCTCAGAGGGGCAAGGGAAATGGAACGCATCAAAGCCTCTATCGTTGTTCCTATTACTGTAGAAGTCACCGGTTCTCAAGCGAAACTGTTTGCATGTATTGCTGTCAAAAGAAAAAAAAAAGAAAAAAACCTGTCTGAAAGGCTTGTAAGGTCTCTGTGTCATAATAAAGTCAATGTCATAAAAGTTTATTGGGGAGAAAGTGAGGAGAGGTGAAGTGGTTCTTTCCAACAAATTATTTTACTATCCTGTTCCTATCAGCACCTCCAAGCATCTGCTCTTGTTGGGTTATCCTTCATCAGCTGCATTGACCTTGGCCAAGATGTATGCTTGCCAAAAGGGTTCTGTGGTGGTTTATTTTCCTGGCAAGTGACATTATGATATCACCTGACTAAGCAACAACAAATGGGAAGCTGTATATATTTTTAACATGGTTTGAGTCTCCTCTCCTTGGCACATTCCAATAGTTATAACCAACTATAAGCCAAATGCTTCCATTCCAGGAACAGCATGGACAGTGGCCCTTTAATCTTGTACCTTTTTCTCATTCCCCCCAGCTTGGAAAAGCTCCTTTCTTGGAATTCAAACAGAGAATCCCCAACCAGTGATCATGCTAGATTCTGGGAGAGGTGGGCTTACAAGGATTTTTCCAAGCACTGTGCCATGCCACTGCAGAACTGCATGAATGCAGACACCATGAAAGGAGGAATCACGCAGAAAGAATTTTACAAATTTCATCCCCCAATCTAGTTTTCTTCTTCCTATGTGATTTCATTTCTCCCATGTAATTTCTATACTTCTGCATTAGTGGAAGGTGTGAGTTGGAGTTACAGAGGAACTACAACCATACTGTTCCCAAATCCAAGAGTGAGCTATGAATCCCACTGCTAGCAATAGGACATAAGACCTGGCAGAATCAAATGGTATAACTCCTGGACTGTCCCACTTCACAGGTTTCCATATTTGAATGCTCCTCCTTCTGGGGAAAGGTCTCCCTTGCATATAGAAACGTAAGGAGGAGGCCAAATCTTTTCCCCCTGATATGCTCACTTTCTGTGAGCTAAGAGTTTTATTTTGAAATATGCATCATGAAACACATTTACATACATATTCTGCAGCCTAATGTGGTACAGCATCAAATCAAATGTTCCCACTTTCTGAATATCAGCATGGCCTATTATCTCTGCAATTTTTCTCTGGCACTGCCTGTGTCCTATCAACCTATAGTGCTACCTGATAGGCAACTCTTGTGGATTGACACAGATATCATTTTTGCAGAATTCATTGGACAGAGTAGAATGTGATTATCTCAACAGAAACTTGAGAATCCAGCCAGTTCCCACAGAAATGTGGAGAAACTGCATGGAGCTGCAACCTAATATATGGTCCATCCATCTTTTCTGCTCTGAGAATTCTGCTACCAGTACTCATTTTGAAATAATTCTCATGATCTTCAGTCATGACTGGCTACTGTGAACTTGTTTATCTATGTTGGAACAATATATTCTTGAAAGCAAATACAATAGGCCTTTGGTATCCTCTGGGTTTACCAAGGACCCCCCTCCCGCCATGGATACCAAAATCCATGGATGTTCAAGTCAAATTATATACAGTGGCATAGTAAAATGGCATCCCTTATATAAAATAGCAAAATCAAGGTTTTCATTTTGTATTTTTATTTTTGTGGAATATTTTGAACCATTGTTGGTTGATTCCATGGATGGAGAATCCATGGATATGGTTGGGTGACTGTATGAGATTCAGTAGTTAGAATTTATTCTAATTTCTTGTCACATAATTTTGTGTTTTTAATTATTGTTATAATAATATTTGCAATTAACACAGCTCAACAAGTTTCTATTCTCCTAGAGTAATATGAATGTAACAATCCTATATATGTCTACTCTGAAGTAAGTCACCTTAAGTGTGGTGAAGCTTCCCCCCAGATAAATAAAATTGCAGCCTGAGTTTTATTATCAGATTGGCTTTGTCATACAACAGCAAACATGAGTGAAATCAAATCCTAAAGAAGATAGCTATACATTTTTGACAGTAGACCCTTAGGTCATCCAGTAGTCACTCAGAAAATATAAGCTGTTGATTATATGTCACTCACCAACAGAAAGGAAACTGTTCCAAAAGTTTCAAGAAATGGCTAATACAATGGGAAAACATATTCCAAATCTCATGGAGTCAAGAGTACACAGAGGCTGCAAGGTTTTATATATATCCATGGATATAAATATTGGGGGGAAGGGTTTAAATCATTTCCACCAACAAAAGAAGAATTCTGCCTCCCATGAAATTTACCCTTGATCCTCAAATTTCTAGCATTGCAGTAAAACACTGAACATTATTCACACCTAGAACTCACATTTTTGCTGTGTTTGCATTCCCTTCTTCACTTTATCTGCCCCTTTGCTTTGAAAGCCTAAACTGTATTTCCAAATGCTTAACTGAAGGTAGAAATTTAGAGACCAAAGGAAAATTTCATCGGCAGAATTTTTATTTCAGGGCAAAACCTTCTTCCCCTCACCAACCCATTGCTGCACTCCTGGTTGCATCTTTGCCTAAATACTTTGCCTCTCAAAGCCAGTTTAAACCACCCCAGAAGCATAAGAAAATAGTGTGGGACTGCACAGCTCCAAAAATAAGACAAAACTGGATTAGGTGCACAGGGATGGTTCATCGTCCAAGCAGGGAACAACCACTTATGTCAATTATTTTGGACTGAGATGCTCTCCTTGCTTAGAACATGGGCCACTCATATAGTCACTTATACATTTAGAGCTTGAACAGAATGCCACAAGCCACAGATCAAATGTGCCTATGCATAGAGTTTTATATACTTGAGAAAATGCCATGATTGTATATATGCAAGGCATTTTGCAGCAGAAACAGATCACATGTCTCCATGACCATGCTGACTGGTATTACCTGAGACAGTATGTCAGAGAGGAAACAGAATGCTTGCTAAGGGATTCTGAGAGAAATAGATGCCTTCCCACCCAATTTTCCCCAATTTCTGTGTAGATCTTGCAACAAAGCAAATAAGAAATGCCATAAATAGTTATGATGTCTTTGTAAGAGTGCACTCAGCCCATAAAATGGATTTGGACAAGATCTATTTGCTACTGATGAAGTAGGTTTTGTAAGCCATGTTAACATCTGAGTCATTAATACTGCAGTCCTATCCATTTTTGACCTAGATGCAGGACCTATTGAATGTAGTTGGCTTACATCTGAATAGATACGCATAGGATTATGCTGTAAGGCAAGAGTTGTCAAATGGAACTGATGTGTTTGGGAAAAAGTTATATAAATGCGGAACTATTCTTGGCCTGTTATGAACGAGGCTTCAGCTGCACTGCAGCAGTAATGAAGTTTGACACTGCTCAAATCTGTAGAATTCTGGGATTTGTAGTATTTGTGAGATATTTAGCCTTCTCTGTGAGAGAGCTCTGGTGTCACACCAAACTACAAATCCCGGGATTCCAAAGCATTGAGCCATGGAAGTTAAAGTGGTGTCAAACTCCACTATTTATGCAGTGTAGATGAGACCTAAGAGACATCACTTTTTGTATTTCTGATACACTGTAGAAACATTTATAAAAATGCAAATGTAGGCTGGCATCCTGTTCAATAGTTACAAGACTGTAAAATGGATTTACAATCTCATAATTCTCGAGGTTCATGTTTACCGTTGTTAACAATTGAACCTGACCCCCCCCCCTGCAGACTTGTATTCTCTCCTATATAATGCCCACCTGAAGGACTCCCAGGATGTGTGCAGTTGGCACCCCAAGAAATCCTTTGATACAGATTTATGAGATAATATGGCATAGTGTTTTGAGTGTTGGACTATGACTGTCAAGGCCAACGTTCAATTCCTAATTTGGCCATGAAACCCACTGGGCAACCTTGGCCAAGTCACATGCTCTCAGCCTCAGGGGAAGGCAATGTTAAACCTCCTCTGAGTAAATCTTGCCAAGAAAACTCCTTAGGGTCACCAGAAGTCAGAAATGACTGGAAGGCACACAACAACAACAAATTAATTATTAGTTCTGCATTACTGTCAAGATCTAGTAGAACTGAACCATTATTGGTCTAAAGTAGATCACTCTTAAATTTAAGCATAGATAGATAGATAGATAGACAGACAGACAGACAGACAGATAGAACTCAGTCAGTGACTGCAGATAATAGTAGTGTTCCTCTCTTTAGGGATTGGTTTCATTATACGAATTTCACTATACTGCAATCAGTCATGTGTGTCCCACAGTTAATGAGTTGACAGAAAACAATGTGAAGATTATAAAATTAATGATGTTTAAAGCCAACAATGCAGAAATATATATATTTGTCCCTAAAATTATTATATTCTCACTGCTTCTGTTTAAAAAAAAAAGGGGGGGGGGAATTACTGCTTTCGAGTAAAAAGCTTTATACAATAGCAATGTTACCTATGTTAATTTGAGTGAATATATTAAAGTGAACTAAGAGGCATGTGAGGTGACTTGCAAAAAGAAAGGGTACTATGATACAGCTGCAGAGCAAAGAATTAACACCAAGAATGAATGTTCTTCATCATGTGTAGCAGTTCTTTAGTATTTTATATTTCTCTGTCTCTAGCTATATCTTGCCTTTCTTTAAAAAATCAAGGCAGCTTACCAATAATAAAGTGGTAGCAGAGAAACTCTGGTAGCACAAATATAATGTTCCCTACAGAGTTTAAAAGTTTAAAAGACAACAATATTCTGAAACAGCACTGTTTGTATAAGGTCCCTTTCACACTACGCAGTTATAGCACTTTGATACCACTTTAACTGCCATAGCTATATCCTACAGAATTCTGGGATTTGTAGTTTAGTGAAGTACTAGAACTCTGTGGCAGAGAATTCTAAATCCTTCATGAAACTACAAATCCGAGGATTCCTCAAGATATAGAGATGGTAGTTAAAGTGCTGCTATAATTGTATGGTGTGAAAAAGACCTAAAAGCAAGCAGAAGCAGAACCACTATAGCTCTCTTGGGAGGTCTCCCAGTTCCTGGGTGCCACAGAAAGAACTCAGAAGTTTACCATAGTTCTGAAGCTCTTATGGGGACTTCTCACCATATTATGGTTCTTCTCACCTTATTAATTGTAAATTACAATTATGTAAGGGAAAACAAAAGGATGGTATCAGTCACTTTAAGAATGTGACCTCTTAACAATTGCTGAAAGTTGGTGGATCTTAAACTTTACCTGGATATTTATCTTAGGCTTTAGAGCTCTGGTGCCACAACAAACTACCAATCCCAGGAGTTGTGAAGTTAAAGCAGTGTTAAACTGCATTAATTGTGCAGTGTGGCAACAGCCTATTTTTTATTTTAACTGCCATGCCGGCATCCTAGGGAAGCCTGAGGCTTGTAGTTGGGTGAGGCATTCTGCCTGAAATTTCTAAATACTTCACAGAACTCCAAATCCCAGGATTCCATACAATGTTGCTATGGTGGTTAAGGTGGAATCATACCACTATAACTGTATAGTGGGAAAGACATTGGAGTAGTCAGAGACAATGAAGTAGAATATTTATTGGGAGTTTATTTTACTTCATATATTATCCTACTATAGCTACTACATAGGGGGTTAGAAGTGGGAATTGTATGGGCTTCTAGAGGTTGTTGATCTTCAACTCCCAGTAGCTTCATCCAGCATTGCTAATGCTGAAAAATGCTAGGAATTGTAGTTCAGCAAACATTCAGAAGGCCATACGGTTCCTGCCACTGAGTGAAGACCACAGAAGGAGTACCCAAATAAAGTCAGAAGATGCCCCAGTGTTTGATGAAAGGTTTGAATCACTATCTGGTCAAGCAAAGAATTCTAGTGTGTAAAGTCCCACAAAAATAAAGACTGCTGCCTCTCTCCACTCTCACTTGGGATATTTCTGCTTCATTCCAAAGTACATGACTGTCCTCCTGCATCAGAAATTGAAAATGTTATATTTGGACTACAGTTCCCAGAATCCCCAGACAGCATAACCACAGGGAGATTCTAGGTGTGAAGTTGAAGGCTTTCATGGCTGGCATCCATAGTTTTTTGTGGGTTTTTCAGGCTATGAGGCCCTGTTCTAGAAGAGTTTATTATGTTTCGCCAGCAGCTGTGGCTGGCATCTTCAGAGAATGCTGGCAAGGAAAAGAGTGGGGTATATATACTGTTGGTTGAGAAGAAGCGATTTGCATGTTAATCTGTGTATTGTTCTGTTGCTGAAAGGCAAGGTCTCATGGTTCCTATTTAATTAATGATACATTGTCTGTTGGGAAACCCCCCCTCACTCTGCATGTTTTTCATCTGCATTTGCTGGGTCTTGATTTTGGAGTTTCTCAGGAATAGTAGCTAAATTTTGTTTACTTTCAAGATTTCCTCTTTCCTATTGAAATTGTCCAGGATGTCCAGATTGTTGAAACTGTCTATGCAAATCACTTCCTCTCAACCAAAAGTATATATACCCCACTCTCTTCCTTGCCAGCATTCTCTGAAGATGCCAGCCACAGCTGCTGACAAAATTTCGGGAATAAACTCTTCTAGAATTTGGCCTCATAGCCCGAAAATCCCACACAAAACAATTCTAGGTGTGTTGGGTGTACCCATCAAATGTTTGAAAAGTTCTCAACAGACCTCTGAAGTGTTCAGTCTCAGTGCTTCAAAGAATCCATTGTGAGATGCACCGCTGTTTCTCCATTCCTTTTCCTAAGGAGTTTTTTTAAATACACACACACACACTTTGAGGCAGGAGAAAGGGAAAAGCAGTGCAGCTGACATCCCAAAATCTCAGCAGGAAATGTTCCCAGTGCCAGACCTTGCAAGAAAAAGCCCTTCTAAATTCTCAAGCTCTCACAGTATTGTAGGTCAGAATACATAGGTGGTTGGATGAGTCTGACTTGGGAAGCCTCAAGTTACATGCTTCGGATGTAATTGGCAGAAAAATTCCATTTTTAAGACTACAATTGTAATCCAAAAAGTATCTTTTCCCCAATCTCTGGTTACTGACTTTTGGCCAATAACTGTCATTAGAATCCTGTATGACTTTTTACATAACATAACGTTGCATATAGCTAACTGAATAGCAGAGGTGCTAAGGAACCCAGTTACTGGATTTTGGAGGTGTGTATCAGAACACTGGTAAGAGTGCCTGATGTGCATTAGCCCTATTGTGCATTGGGCGCCAATGCACTTTCGGCACTTTGCTGGCTCTGCTACATAGTAACATAAGAGCACCCCTCTACTGGATATCGACATTGCACAACTGTGCAATTCTCATTCCCACAGGTGTAAGTTCATTTACAAAGTCTCAATACTCCATCAAGATTTTGGCCTATATCTTTTAGAGCCGTGATTCCCAAACTTTGATCCTCCAGGAGTTTTGGACTTCAACTCCCAGAAGACTCAGCTACTTTGGCCAACAGTCAGGACTTCTGGGAGCTGGCGTCCAAAACACCTGGAGGACCAATGTTTGGGAATGACTGTTTTAGGGGAAAGTACAAAGCAATGCTAAATATAATTTTCACTTACTGTCTGTATAATAGGCTGAGCAGTGCACATTAGGACCCACTGATCAATACTTGATGGCCAAGATCCTGTATTGTATAGGGTGGTGTCATAGTTCTAGATGCTGCATCTATCCTCTCAGCATCCCTGTCCAACTCACTGTTTAGCTTCTGAAGCCATCACCACCCCATTCCATGGCTGGCAGAGAATGCAGCGGATCAGAGAAACACCTGGCTATGTCGCCATAACCAAATGCAAAATGATTACATCATCCATTGAGATCCACCAGAGTCCGCCAGAGGTCTCAGCAGATTATGTCCTCCAATTCCCAATTTCCCACTCCCGCTTTCCAACAGCAGCAGAATGACCATGGGGACAGGATCTGTAGTAACTAAATGGTGGGTCCAGGAGGAATGTTTTGTTCATTGCAGAGGGAAGAAAATACCCACCACTGCAGTGACAAACAAAAAGACACATGGAGGCATAAATTGAACTTGTGCCTTCACATATCACTAACAGGATGCCAGCCAATATATGTATCCTCCAACAGCACGGTATAAAAAGTTTCGTTGTGAAAAGAGATATTTCCTTTTCTGCAAGTCTGTTTAGGGTCTCCTCTTTTTTGCTCTGTTTGTTCTTTCAGAAGCTTTCTCTCCCCAGTTTCAAGCATACTCCCACACATCTCTTTCTGTTGCCAAACAAAATGACATAAGACATACATGTACTTTTGAGAAGAGGCTACTTCTTGGAAGAAGTCTTGTAAATGAATCAATGGCAAATTTGTATGGCAAAACTGTGTCTGATCTTGGACTATAGCATTGTGGAGCACAAAGGTTGTGAATGTGTGTGTGTGTGCATAGGATCAAATGTTTTCCAATTAAAATAACCACCTCTATATGAGGGAGTAAGTTAGATAGAGTATTACATTTACCTATTAAAGTATTTTACCTTCACATTTCTTGGTCTCTTCAGAAGAATTGTTGGCACAGTGTTCTGAGGTGATGCTCAGCACTATGACACATCTGTAGCTTCAGTGTTCAAAGATGAAATGTTTTTATGCACAATATATGTCAGAGTCACAGATCAACTCATTGCATCAGAATGAAAACCAAGATAGTAGTCTCCAGTTCACTAAGCCCTCGTACAAGTTTAGGAATTATACACCTTCCCAGATATTGTTGGACTGCTATTCCCAGAAACTGTAGCCAGCCAGTAGATGATGGAAAACATCTGGAAGGTCAGATGAATCCCAACCCATGCTTTTATATAATTTAGGTCTTATCTAAACAAGTATTTATTTCTATCTGCTAGTATTAGAATAATACAATCATAGAGTTGGAAGAGACCACAAGGGCCATTCAGTCCAACCCCCCTGCCATGCAGGAAATCACAATCAAAGCATCCCGAAAAGATAGCCATCCAGCCTCTGTTTAAAGACCTCGATATTTGGCCTGTCAAATGTTATCTGCATCTCCAGATACTCTGCATTTTGTGGTTTCATGGCCTTATAGAGGGAAAGAAGGCTGAAAAGCTGTTGAGGAGAACACAATATCTCATGAAATAAGAAAAGCGCAAGCAACTGAAAAAACCATTTACATTTTGAGAGGCATTAAATATGTTGCAGGTAACCAAAGGAGAGATATATACTATGTTGTAATAGTCCAGACTTGGGTCTGATTCGAAAAGAGGTGCTATCCCTTTAGTAAAACACCCATGGCACACAAAGATTAGTCAAGAGTGAGTTAAAAGGTCTGAACAGTGGTTGATTCTTCCACCAGAAGAACACAGTGATGACTGCACAGTCTTCATATGTAAGCCAAGATGCTGGAAAGGCTTTTAGTTGACCAAAATGTTAGAGATGTATGTTACTTATGTATGCGAGTCATAAAAGTGAATCTTAATTCCATGTGTATCTATTTAAGACTACAGCCTACCCAGATCTGAACAGCATCAAAGCTCACTAAGCTACACCAGCCCTGTATGGTTGTCCTATTTGGACCACAATAACTTCTTGCCAGACAGTGAAAAGCAGGTGGGTGGTCAAGCTCCTTGCTAGACAAGCTTCCATGAAGAGTGAGCTGTCTTCACCTTGGTTGGTACTTACCACTGCAGGTCTAAAAGTGAAATATATATGCAGTATGTATTAAGTATATGCTGTACTGAAGCTGATCTAGAAAATGTGAAATCATGGGATATGAAATACCAAGAAAATGCTCCCAGTTTTTAGTCATTTCTCCCCTTGTAAGTGTACTGCTTCTTTGAGTTCTGTGAGACCACTAATAAATGAATATGCAAACACAGTTACAAAAGTTTAAACTTTTTGCAGATTTATATAACTTCTTTAAATGATAAAATGAACAAAACTTCAGCATGGTTTATTCCAAATCTAGCATATATACAATCTCTCAAAGGTCCATTCGCTCCATAAAACAACATCCCCAGGATTTGCTTACAGGAGTTTTGCCACTGAATATTAATTGTAGGCAACCTTAAAGCCCTAAATACACAACACAAGAAATATCAAAATAAATACTACAAAGTTAATTGTAAGGAATTTAGCCTTTCTTCCCTCCTAAACCCATATATTATGTTACCTATTTCAGGGTCTAATTCTTATCCCTGGCAAACACAGCTCCTCTCTGCCCCCACCAAATTGATAAGTACAGTCCCTTTAGGATTTCCCCAGCCACTAGGCTAAACTATTTTTTTTCCTATAGGGTTTATTTTATCTAAGCTACTTAAACTCTTTTCTATACCCTGCCTTCTTTCACCTTATTGTCCATAGCAGAAATCAGAGCAATGGTCTTCCTGATCAAACCCAGTTGGTCAGTCAACAATGAGGATGGATTATGGGGCACTGTTTTCAGCTTCAGACTGATCGTGAAATGCAAGTAGCCCAATTGGTTCTTGATGCTAAATAATAATAATAATAATCCAATAATGATTCTGTATGTTATGATTCTTGTTCTAATATGATGTGAATAAATGTGTTGTTTGACCTTTTTTACAGCTCAGTCTCTATCTTATCACTTCTCTTTCTTCACATTAAGCAATCATAGCAAAGGTGAGCAAAGATATTTGTATGCAACAGAAACCAAACTGTTGGTATGTTTCAGTGTATGGGGCTCCAGGCAGCTAAGAACCAAAGCTTCTTTCCATTAGAGAAGGAGCTGGTGGAAATTGAGGAGCTCTTATTTCAAAACTGTGAAGGATGCCAAGTATTGCAAGACTTTTCTGAGAGGAAAAGGAATGGTAGAAAGAAAGAAAGAAAGAAAGAAAGAAAGAAAGAAAGAAAGAAAAAACAGTTGAGAAGGATGCCACATAGGTTGAGAAGGACTTTGCTGGGAGGAAAAAAAGAACTTTAATAACAACCAAAAACCTGGCTGCATCTTACTCCCCCCCACCCTTTTCTCATTTTTTCAACTGGCAGAAAATTTTGCATTTCCATAGGTTTACAATTTTGTCTGGTAATTAAGCAATTTGTTTTTTGGGCGCAGGGAACTGAAAAAGTAAACTGTCAATTGTGGAATGTAAACTGATTAAACATTTAAATAAAAGGAAATCATGTTGTGTGTTTTAAAGTCCTGTGTCTGATTATTTCTTCGCAGTTCCTCATTATATATATATATATATATATATATATATATATATATATGTGGGGTTGCAACAGTTGATTATCTCTTCTGTCCTTCTAGTGATTGTGAATCTTTCGCTCACAATGATCCTCATTTTACAGAAGGGAGTCTTCTGAGGGCCTTTTTACACTATACAAATATAGTACTATGATTATGCTTTAATTGCCCTGGTTCTATCCTTTGGAAACCTGAGATTGGTAGTTTAAGGAAGGCCAATTAGAATTTTTAGCTAGAGAGCTCTACTGCCTCCTCAGACTACAAATCCCAAGATTCAATAGAATGAGGCCATGGCTGCTGAAGTGGTATCACAGTGCTATATCTGTGCAGTGTGAAAGGGCCTGAGACTGAAGAAGGAAGGTGGTTGTCAAAACATCTGACATACTTCAACACATAACATTGAGGCCTGGGCCAGAAATTTATTAAGATCTTATTGAGATGGTGTTACAGAGTGTAGTAGAGTTACTTTTCCATGACTGTGATCACTAGGGAAATCTGGAAGTTGTACTCTCAAAAAGTAATATGAATAAACTCTGGGTCAGCTCCATAATTGAATAGTGGAGTAGATTACAAAGCTGGTCCAAGACATTTTACTGCTTCAAAGATACCAGCAAATGGTGCATCTCACTCTCACAAATCAAGGAACAAAATTGTTTTGTTGTGTGTGTTCAAGTTATTTCTGACTTATGGCAACCCTAAGGCAAACTGTCACAGGGCTTTCTTGGCAAGATTTCTACAGAAAACGTTTGCCATGGCCTTCCTTTGAGGCTGAGAGAGTATGACTTGCCCAAGTTCACCCAGTGATTTTTGTTGGTTTTTCGGGCTATGAAGCCATGTTCTAGAAAAGTTTATTCCTGACATTTCGCCAGCAGCTGTGGCTGGCATCTTCAGAGAATTGGGGCATTGATTCTTCCAACCAGCAGGGCTGCTTTCTCTTCAGATAGAATTGGTTTCTACTGCTCACCTCCCCATCCACCGCCATTTTAGCATCCACAACTGTTTTAGCCCTGCAGATGGGCTTTTGTTACCTTCACCCATGCCAACACAGTTATGCTGGCCAAGAAGATAGCAATCTAAGAATTTGCTCCCTTTCCATGCCATCCAAAATCTGATGTTTGAAGCAGCTTCCTCACTTTTCTCATATTAATGGTACACATTTGATTTTATGTCAGCTTGGGGTAAAAGCTGAAATAAGAGGATGATAGGGTTTGATTCATGGGACAACTGGACAGTTTTCTATGACCACTGTCATCATTGGACCTTAATAAACATAATTGTTATTGTTGTTGCCTCACCTTCTGGACAAATTTGTCGCTGACAACAGCCCCTGTGCAAAGGTTTTTACCCTGCAGATTCCACCATACTTGTCTTTCACAGGGTGCCCCAACAAGTTTTGTTGGCTGAGGTGGAGCAGATAAAGACCTCCTACCCTAACTCCCATAAAAAAAAAACCCAGGGTACATTGTATCTAGGTCTGGCAAACTTTATTTTGCCATGGAAAACAAAAGATCCTCTAAATATCATCCCTCAGAAATAAAAATAAAATACTGCAACAATGAATTAATTTTCTGACATTGTGTGACACCTCAAATCAGCTGCCTGAGATCCAGGGCAGCCAATAGCTTCCATGTAAGCAGTGCAGGTAATCCATTCCATGTCTGACTTTAAAGCAATTATCCAAGATATTGAACACTATTCCTGAAACAGAAAGCCAACAGACAACCCACTTTGCCCAATGGTGAGGCAGGCCCTGCCTTTGCACCTTCTTTCAGCTATGTTGAAAGCAGACATCAGGCCATATCTAACCATCCAAGGAATGTCTGGCTTCATGTCTGGATTGCAGTCTCTGTTCTTGTTTGGGGCAAGGGAGAAGAGAGGGGTCAAACTGACCTTCCCATTTCTTGGTAGAGGTCCTTTGGACAGCAGTTTGCCCTACAGCAATTGGCAGGTGATCATGTTTTATCTCCATGCCCCTGCTGATTTCTACATATCATCAAATATCTGGGCAAGGGAAAGGAACAGGCCAATCTGTCAGGGTTTCTTTTAATCCTGGCTAAGATTTCTTGAAACGTTGGGAGACAATTTAGGGACTGAAACAAAACTACACCAGCCCTAGCAGAAGACAGGATAATCAGTATTTCTCAGGGAGCAAAGAAGTCCCAGACCTTGAAAACAATTCTTCCTTTTACTACAGTTCCCAGATTCCCCCAGTGAGCATAGCTTCTTGCTCTGAACTAATCTACACATGCAGGTGCCCAATAGTTACACAGTGCCAAAGAATAGTAAATGCACTTTCAAAACGTGGCCCAAAGTAGGTATGGATTTTCCTAAAATATTGTTATTGTTTTTTTGCCTTCAGGTCATGAAAGCAAATATCATGGGAATTTTCAGGGGCTGAAAGTGTGTGACCTGCCCAAGGTCATCCAGTGGGTTCCATGGCCAAGCAGAGAACTGAACCCTGGTCTCCAGGGTTGATATTCAAACCACCACACCATGCTGGCTCACCGTAAAATATTGCACATGCTCATTTGCTTACAGTGTAAATCTTGCATGCAAGACTCAAATATAAAAGTAACTTCTATAATTTGCAAAGAACTGCAATACACATCAACAAATTAAAAAAAAAAGCAAGGCAGAGAAAGGAGAGAAAAGCCTCCTTGTCCTCTTTCTAAATCCAATTCCTAGCTCCAACTTGAGTAGACATATTGAATCAACAGCTGAATGGTAGATCAACATTTATTTACCTTCCATTTACTAAATAGATCTAGTTTAGTTGGAACTAGCAGTTGGATTTAGGCTCAGGTGCTAACTGTTGACGGGCATTTTAAAGGCACACTATTCTGGTTGTTCTTTAAATTATTTTTAAACTGAGGATGCCAGCCTGGCATAGTGACTTGAGTGTTGGACTACAACTCTGGAGATCAGGGTTTGATTCCTGCTCTGCCATGAAACCCTTGGGCAAGTCACACACTCTCAGCCTGAGGGGAAGGCAATGGCAAACTTCTTTGGAACAAATCTTGCAAAGAAAACCCAATGATAGATTTTCTTTAGGGTTGCCATACATTGGAAACAACTTGAAGGCACATGACAATAACAGCAAGAAGTTGTTTCAGATAGAAACAGGCAACTTTCTTTTGATAACTTTGCAAAAGGAAGATTTTCCTCCTTATACGAGAAAAGATGTCCATCCTAGCCAACTGACAGCTAGATCTTCCTTGGGACGGTAGGAGAACAAAAAATGGCATGTGTTAATGCCTCTCTGGTGAAGTACAATCAATGGAATATTTTTTTTAAATTACATATTTGGGTATTTGTTTGTTTTTTGTTTTTCTTTTGAGCCTGGGGAACTACTTTTTGCATTACAACTTCCAGAATTCCTGAGCCAGAATAGCCACATGGAAAATTCGGGAAGTTGTAGTCCAAGAAGTTGTAGTCCAAGAAGCAGCTTTTCTAAACTCTGATTACTAGGCTACCAAATTGCCTGACACATCTGACATGATGAGTTAACTCATATTTCAACTGCTCAAGTTTTAATATTGGCCTGTCTCTCTCTTAAAGATCAAATCTTTCACTGTCACTGTTTGCCTTTCTCCTAGCCTGCCCTTTCTTTCCAAGGAACTGAACTACATATCTGAGTCATTCTGACCCAGGACACCGAGCCACATCCTTGCCAGCTTCCTCCACATGAACATAGATCAAACATTTGTCATCAGTCAAGCATGTAATGACAGGAGCATGAGGGTAAATGACAGAAAGAAAACCTCGATCCCTCTTGTTGTAAGGGACTGCTTTCTGTGACAGCAAAAATCAGTGTTAAGACGGAAATGAAAAGAAAGATGTACAAATCAACATCAGAGAGCCATCAGTTGTCAAATGCATCATTTACATTACCTTGCATTGCATCGACCCTCCTGTCTTGCCAGCAGATTGAAAACTGCGAACTCTATTCAGTGGGTCTTGGGGAAAGGTTAAGGACAAAAAACAAAAAGCAGTCAAAGAATCAATTAACCAACTGCCTGAAAGGCATGAAGACCTTTACAGTCTGTTCTGTTCAGTGGCAGCACTGGGGGAGTGGGGGGGATTTCTGGCACGAAGGAGACATTTTTCCAAAACATGTTAGATTTCTGGAAGAGAACTATATACTTCACATCAAAGACTTTCATCATACTGTTCAGCACTACTGCATACCCCACACATTATTTTGTAGTCCTCATATTTTTCTATCTGGAGATAGCATGTTTTTGAGAGATTGATGACCTTTCAGAAACACTTGATCAGGTTCTCAGGAAAAAAAGGATCATTTCCCCCAAGGCATGAGGGCATCCAGGTAAACAAAATCAAAAGTGTTCCTTCCTTTCCCCAAGTAATCTGCATTTCCTCTCAAAACTTGAGGCAAAGGATCTCTTTGCACTTAAAGCAGTAAGCCAGTCTCTCTACCTTCCCACTGTTGTGTCTCCAGCCAAACTTCTCCATCCATCATCTCAGGGATATCCCAATCCAATCACTGTTTTTGTTTCTCATTCAGTCAGTATAAAAGAAGAAATTTTCCAACCCACAAATAGGGGGCATCCCTTATAATAACTGACATCTGCAAGCTCTGTAAGGCACAAGCTTTCCGGCCATAAAATAAGGGACATTCCTTATAATAGGGGCATCTGGCAACACTACACTGTGTACAAACATTAATGTCTGGGGTTTGTAACCTTTTGAGCCACTTGAGTTCTCTGGGAGAGAGTTCTAAATGCCCCTCCCTAAACTGCAAATCCCTAGTTTCTGCAGAATGAAACCATGGCAGTTAAAATGGAATAATTATGCTATAATTGCATAGTGTAAATGATCCCCAGATAACAAGCAACATCTGCTTAAATGCCCTTTTGTACACAATCATTAAAGACATAGGCAGCATCTCCAGTTTTCACACTGGCAACTCTAACTGAAGCATGGACACTACTTAAGCAACAGCATCTTGAGATTTCTTTTTTGCTACAGGGCCTCAAACAGATACCACAACTTGTGTAAATCTCTTGGATAGGCAGCTATGGGCTTATCCAGAAGGAAGGAAAGTCTCTGGAAGTACTAAGAGTTCTTTTTGCTTTGACTTCACCTGTAGATTTCCAGATTTGCATCCAAACTCTTCCTTGAAATATCTTGGGTTTTCCTTACTCACTCCTCCCTTGATTTCCTTCCACCTTTTCCTACTGATCATATGCTACATTTAGACTCATGCAGCATTTCTGAAGGAAGCCAGTGTGGCCTTCTGGTTTGAGTGTTGGCAACCCCAAGGTGAACCTATCGGGATTTTCTAGGGTTGAGAGTGTGTGAGAGTGTCACCCAATGGATTTCCATGGCTTAGCTGGGAATTGGATCCTGATTTCCAGAGTCATAATCCAACATACAAACCACTACACTATTTATGGCAACCACCAAAACCTGGGCTTCCACATTCAAGGTCAAGTCCAGGAGTACACTCAAGCCACAAACTTGTGTTTTCAGGGGGAGCGTGGCCCCATCTAGCACAGGCTGAATTCCTGCCAGCCATTTCAATCAGCCTTTTGAATGTCCAGAAGCACCTCTGTCCTAAGTTTCAGTTTGTACACCTGCATCCAGTCCAGTATTGATGACAGGCACTAATTTTAGCCTGAACCTTAAAAGGTTCAGTACCTTGGATAGCTCCTTTATAGCTGCTGAAACCCAGGGTATATTCACAGCTTCACAGACGTTAAAACCACCAGGCTGCACTGTTTGATCTTAAAACAGAGCAAAAAAAAATAAAATAAAATGGCAACTGCTACTCAGCCAAGTCAAGGTTGCTAAAGCCAGCTAAAATAAAGAAAGAAGTTGGCAGCATGAGCTTTTGTAAACTTAAGTCTGCTCCCTCGGATGCATTCAGTGGAGTAATGCATCTGAGGAAGTAGACTTAAGTCTACAAGAGCTCATGCTGTCAACTTCTTTCTTTAGCTAGTCTCAAAGGTGTTACAAGATCTCTCTGCATATTATTCTACAGACTAACACAGCCATATCTTTGAATTCTGCCAGGTGAAATATTTTGACATAAGGCAAAAGTGCCTCTCTCCTCACCCCCAGCAATAAAAAAAATACAATAGTAAAACATTTTCCATTGACAATTCACTGCCCTTTCATGACAGCCCAAATCTGCCCTTTGATTTATCTGTCCCACTAGGCTCAGTGATAGTACATAGTATTACCATGGGGTGTTTAGGTACAACATGGAATCAGGTAATAGAGTAAGCTGAATGCAGGGTTTTGATTTGTTTTGTTGGCTCCTTTCCTTTTTTCCTCATACACATCCAGGATGAAAAGTATTCCACATCCCTAGTCTTGGGCATTTTAAGGTCAGTTGAAACTGAGTGCCATCTTTTGTTTCCAGAGAAAAAATGAGCAAATAGCATGAGATGCGGGCACTGGTGGAAGAGCTTTAAGGAATAAGAACCATGTTGTTGTTCAACTTCTTCCATCCCTCATAATTCAGTGACGCCAGCTGATGCCTGGATAGAAGCACTGACTCATGTCAGTTCACGAAATACTGAACTGAAGGAAGGGGAGGCAAGGCTCTCTGGGGAAGAACAGAGGCCAGCCTGTTGTGTTTGCTAAAGCTCTTTATTTACAATCTGGAAGACTTGGTTACTTGCAGTTGCAGACAGAAATATTTCTTCTTCATATAAATCCAGCTGAAATCACACCACAGCTGTGGGGTCTATCCAGATCTGTTTGCTTATGCCTATTTGTGTTCTGCTGTTTGCCTCAGGGTGAACTACATTTCCCTATATTAATATAAGGGGAAGTCATTTCAGACTGAGAAAAGAGTAAGATGTGGGGTGTGGTTAGCTATGGGGAGGGTTTGGCCATCATATCTCCCCAGACATACTCTGTTGTGTGCCTTCAAATCATTTCCAACTTATGGTGACCCTAAGGTGAACCTATAATGGGGTTTTCTTGGCAAATTTCTTCAGAGGGAGTTTGCCATGGCCATCCTCTGAGACTGGAAGAATGTGACCTGCTCAAGGTCTCCCAATGGGTTTACACAGCCAAGCCAGGTTTCGAACCCTGATCTCCAGCGTCATAGTCCCAGCTGATTTTAGAAGCTGAGCAGGGGTAGATCTTGGGCCCTTTAACTGCCCTGCCTCAGTGCTAGGGAATTCTGGGGACTGTATTTGTGTGACACATTTGGGCTTCTCTGTTAGAGAGCTCTGGTGCCACAATAAACTACAGTTCCCAGAATTCCCTAGCACTGAGTCAGGGCAGTTAAAGCAGTCTCAAACTGGATTATTTCTGCAGTGTATTTTAGACCTCAGCCCAATTCATGAAGGAAATGGCTGTTTTTAAGGTAAAAGATCTCGGTTTTAGTTTGAAATGTAAAGAGCTGTCCAACTGGTGATACTTTAAAGAAACTTCTATCCCTCATGAACCCCCTTTTCTATTATTATTCTATTATTTTCTATTTCCTATTATTATTCCTGACCATGGCATCGCTGCCAGTATTTCCCTAAGTTTACTGGAATCTGTTTTTTAAAAGTCTAGAATGCATGTCTGATTATGCTTGGCTTTGTCTTTCCACTGTATAACAAATTCCAGTCACTTCCATCTAAGGATCTTGCCACTCCCACCCCATTAAGCACATCTGAAACAGCTGATCCCCTAGCTGCTTCTTCCATCTTCTGTACAATGAAATTGATTGCAAGGCAAGTGAGGAATTGGACATTACATTTTTGGCAGAATTCGGCTCCCACCAAATAAATATCAGGATAGTTGAAATCCCCCATTACTACCACCATTGGAGCTTTGACTTTTGCAGCTTTGATTATTTGCGGGGTTGATTAAGATGTTCTCTCTAGGAATCTCTAGGCCCTTCAGCACAACTCTGCCAGACGTTGACCATAGAGTTGTGCTGGAGAAACTTGAAATTCCTAGAGAAAATACTTCTCGAGGCACATCTCTCCAGCCTGGTTCCACGATCCACCTCTGACAGATGTTGACTGTAGGGATGTGCTGGAGGACCTGGAGATTCCTAGAGAGGTGTTCTCTTAGGTAAAAAGAACAGTGTTTTTTTACTTTGCGCTTTCCCACATTCACGGGGGTCCTTCACTTCTAACACCAACAAATGTGCAGGGACCACTGTACGTCTTCCTGAATGTGTGGTCATCTCTTCCAAGAAGGTATCATCCAAGTCCTCAGTTTGGCTTAGATGCCTGTAGTAGTGATGGTGATGATGATGATGATGATGATGATGATGATGATGATGATGATGATACTAAATTTTATTTATATCCCACCTCTTCCTGTTGGATCGAGGTGGCTTACAATCACAGTAAGGTACAGTCCAATAATGCAATAATAAAATCCAACACACAAATAAAATCCAATACAACTCTGATAAATTCATTCAATATAAATAAATCCCCCTCCTCTCCCTCCTTACATATATAACATAATTTCTAATATAACAATAATGAAATATTAAAAAATCATTGAAACCATTAATTAAAAACAATCGAGACAGAAAGAAGCAGGTATAGTACATGCCCACAATGACTCCTGTTTCTCTCCCCTTTAATGTTTACCCAGATGCTCGAAGATACACAACAACAACAACAACAACAACAACAACAATCTAACTCAGCATTAACATAGTTTATTAAAAGCAGAGGGAGCCAAGCTTGACTTTTCAGAACTTCTGCCTGCATGGACAAATCTGTCAGTTTTGCTTTCTTCCACTTTTCAATTTTTTAAAAAGCTCAGTCACTTTCTACCATGTTTATGAAGAGCTCTGTGGGTTTTTGTGGGCTCTGATTGGTAAAAGGAACCAAATGACATTCTCATCCATCCTTAATGAGTTCCGTGGCACTTAATCTCAGGTAAATGTGAACAGGGTTCCAGCCCAAGGCTTCTCAAATAAAGAGATAAAGCTTATTACAGAGTCAGAGAGAGACTGTGTGGGGAGATCCTCTAGCCAAATAGGATGAGCTGCAAGTGAAAACAAAACCTCCTCTCTTGTAGCCAGGCAACTCCTTTCTGCCTGGCAACAGCCTCCATCTAGCAGGGAGGAGGACGAGAATGTGCCGAATATTCTGTTCGTCCAATGGGAGTGCAGTCACATCTCAGACCACCAATGAAAACACTGGAAACAGGTAGTAACAGCTAAATTCATCTCTCATAGTCCAGCCAATCACATCTCTCAATGGCTATTCTGTAAAAAGTTGACTGTGAATTCTTTTACACACATCCATAGAAAGAGAGAAAGAGTGAGAGAGAGAGATTTTGTTTTAATATAGCTCAGGGGTTGTTTTGGAGTGCAGCTCCCATCATCCCTCACCACAAGCTATGCTGAATAGGGCTGATGGAAGTTACAATCCTACAACATCTGGAGGGACACCCATTTCCCTCATTGCCACAGTAACACTCTCTGGAACCCTCTTCATGCAACCATATAGTAAAACAGTAGTTGCCATAAGGAAATCCTTACACAACAGCTTTCCATTTTTTGTGGGTTTTTTGGCTATGTGGCCATGTTCTAGAAGAGTTTATTCCTGACTCTTCTAGAACATGGCTACAAAGCCCAAAAAACCACATAAAACTATGGATGCCGGCTATGAAAGCCTTTGATTTCACAGCTTTCCATTTGTCACTCCCTGGTTGTGTTAATACCTCCTTTCAAAATGTTGTTGTTGTTGTTGTTGTTGTTGTTGTGAAGTCAAAGGCTTTTACAGCCAGCACCCATAGTTTCCTGTGGGTTTTTTGGGCTGTGTGGCTGTACCATTCAACACAGTACAACACACAAACTGCACCATGAACATGTAAAAAATCACTTCCTCCCAAACAAGGGTCCCACAGGTATATATATTCCACACACTTCCATGCCACCACCCTCTGAAGATGCCAGCCACAGTTGGAGGCAAAATGTCAGGAATAAATTCTTCCAGAACACAGTCACACAGGTCGAAAAACCCACAGAAAACTATGTTGTTGTTGTTGGTGGTGTTATTGTTGGTGTTGTTGTGTGTCTTCAAGTTGTTTCTGACTTACTGCGACCTTAAGGCGAACCTATCACGGGGATTTCTTGGCAAGATTTCATAGAATCATAGAGTTGGAAGAGACCTCAAGGGCCATCCAGTCCAACTCCCTGCCATGCAGGAATTCACAGTCAAAGCATCCATGACACATGGCCATCCAGCTTCTGTTTAAAAATCCCTAAAGAAGGAGACTCAACTACACTCCAAGGGAGTGTGTTCCACTGTTGAACCGCCCTTACTGTCAGGAAGTTCCTCCTAATGTTGAGGTGGAATCTCTTTTCCTGTAGCTTGCATCCATTGTTCCTGGTCCTTTTCTCTGGAGTGGCAGAAAACAAGCTTACTCCATCCTCAATATGACACCCCTTCAAATATCTAAACAGGGCTATCATATTGCCTCTTAACCATCTCTTTTCTAGGCTAAACATACCCAGTTCCCTAAGTGTCTTCTCATATGGCATCATTTCGAGACCCTTCACAATTTTGGTCTCCCTCCTATGGACACGCGCCAGCTTTGTTCAGAAGTTGTTTGCCATTGACATCCTGTGAGGCTAAGAGCATGAGTCTTGCCCAAGGTTACCCAAGAGGTTTCATGGCCAAGCTGGGAATTGAACATGAGTCTCCAGAGTCGAAGTCCAGCACTCAAACCACAACTCCATGCTGGAATTCAAAACAGAAACTGGATAAGAGTGAGAATGGGTTATCTGCAGGGGCATGCCAAAACCCAAACTCCAGGTGTGGTTTGTTTGGAATTTGTTTTGGCAATGGTTGGCAAAGTGAAAGCATCTGTGGAAGATGAGAGCATGACTGCTCCCCTCTGGAATCCAAATGAATGCAGGCCATTTTATGTCAACGTTTGTTGTTGGTGTTGTGTGCCTTCAAATCGTTTCCGACTTATCGTGATCCTAAGACGAACCTATAATGGGGTCTTCTTGGCAAGTTTCTTCAGAGGGGATTTGCCAGTGAGATCCTCTGAGGCTGAGAGACAATGACTTGCCCAAGCTAACTAATTAAAAAACACAAGTTAAAAACACTTCTATATATTTGAATATTTCTATATTCATACCAATACACATAAATACATAAAATTCTCATATATACAGATACATATATACAAAGATAAATTTCTTCCCTTTTGCAGTGATTCACACAAGTGATGGATATTATGATGCATATTAGGAGTATAAGTGATATGTCTTATCATATTTGAGTCATGCTTGTTATCATAAGTGTTAATCCTAGAACAAATCTGGCCAATTAGAACCCTGTATGTTTTCATGATGACTCTTTGATCAGTACCTGACGTCATAGGTTCCCAGGTGAATGGAGTCTGCAAAAGCAGAAAACCCGGTGGCTGACTTTATTAGGCTCCAGAGTTTGGGATTCAAAGGACATGAAAACATGTCCTTTCCATGTGAATGGTAGCTTTCCTGCTTACAAAAGCATGGAAAGAAGAGGGTGGAAGCATACCCTCTGAGCTAGTTAGAAAAGAGCTGAGCTCCAGAATATTACTCACTGTGTTTATTTGAATCCAGTCTTGCTTCAGAGCATCTTATCAACAATAAATTACAATTAACTTCCCCAACAAAACCCATTATGATGCATCCACCATATGGCAAGAGCAAAATGTATCAAACACAGTTCAGACACATAGTTAGCAAAGACTCTGTCTCTGGTAGCACAAGATCAGATGCAAAGGAGAAGAGGAAGTTAACTGGGAGTTTGTCAGGGTTGGCCTTACCATTAGGCAGAATGAGATGGTTGCCTCAGGCAATGGATTTGGGGTATCACACAAAGGGGTGCACCTTGAGAGTTAATTAAATTGTTGTAGTTGCATTTTTACTGTCAGTGATGAGAAAAAGAAAGAGATTCTTGTGGGATTTTCCCTGTCAGGTACCAAGATCACTTCGGCTATGTGAGTGGCAGGGATGCATGCATCTCAGACATATAAATTTCTTCTGTCTGGCCCAGACTGTATACTCATTTCACATTTTCCTTTTTTTAAATTACAAAAAATACAAAAATACATTTAAAGCAAATACACACATAGTTAATTCTCAGTCCACATAGGCCAAGCTAGTTTAAAACTGGCATCACTATTAGATTCATTGATTACTGGTGGC
This sequence comes from Sceloporus undulatus, assembly GCF_019175285.1. Classification (NCBI taxonomy): domain Eukaryota; kingdom Metazoa; phylum Chordata; class Lepidosauria; order Squamata; family Phrynosomatidae; genus Sceloporus; species Sceloporus undulatus. Next base: position 24,711,490 of record NC_056526.1, on the reverse strand, counting down.
ATGGAAGACAAAGTTGGTGCCTCCATATTCTCAGACAGTATGTACTTATGTACGTGCGCATAATGCTTTTCTTTCCCACCCTTAAGGTGAAAAGACTAGTAAAGAGATTTAAAGAAAAACAAGTCAGTCTTTACCCACAGAATTCCAATCAAAAAAGAAAATGACACTAAAGAAAATAGAAACAAGGAGGGGAAAAGAAAATAGGAGAATGAAGAGAATGCCATGTTGTTCTTATAATGAGAGCAAGCATGGCATAGGTGTTTGAGCATTGGACAAGGACTCTGGAGACCTGGGTTCACATCCTGGCTCAGCCATGAAAGCCCACTGGGTGACTTTGAGCAAGTCACACTCTCTCAGCCTCAGAGGATGGCAATGGCAAATCCCCTCTGAAGAAACTTGCCAAGAAAACCCTGTGATAGCTTTGCCTTAGGGTCACCATAAGTTGGAAATGACTTGAAGGCACACAACCACAACAGCCTCTTCAAAGTAACCTGCAATAACAAGATGCCAGTAACACACAATTGTGTGTTATTTTCAAGGAAATGGTGTCACCTGGAGATTTCTTCCCTGGCCTTGAGGTCTGGGAACACTACAGGAAGCACTCCAAAAACACACCGTTCTTATAATAAACAACTATAAAAGTTATAATGCTGCCAGATTTCGAGGATCATCTTACTATGAACAATATCCAAATTTGGAGGCTCTTCTTCCTACCTTTTTCTCATGTACAGTGTGATGAAACAATATGGTGACCACTAAGCCACCACATAGGAAAGATAACATAAGATGGACAGTGAAGAAAACTGATAGGGAAATAAATCAACTCATTTGAGATGTGGTGCTGGAGAAGAGTTCTGAGAACACCGTTGACTGCCAAAAAAGACCAATGGATGTGTCTTAGAGCAAATCAGGCCTGAACTCTCCCTAGAAGCAAAGATGACTAAGCTGAGGTCATCTGATTTCGGCTGTATCATGAGAAAAGAGGAACCAGTAGAAAGGACTATAATGCTTGGTCACGTGTATAGCAATAAGAAAAGGGGAAGAACACATTCCAGATGGATAGGTTCAATCAGAGAAGCCACAGCCTTGAATGAATCTGCAAGAGCTGAAGTGGTTGAGAATAGGTGACTTGAAGGTCTCTCATTCATGGTGTCGCCATAGGCAGAGATCAACTTGAAGGCAGTTATCAACAATAAATGTAATATTAGATAAATTTAATTTAGATAGGTTACAGAATGCAGATTTTTTTCTTGGCCCAGAATTTGATTGCTTTGGGCAGAATTTACAGAGAAGAGTTATTCCAAGAAAACATATAGGCTGGCTCATAGCCCTTATGGGATCTAGGTATTAGACCAGCCTAATTATAGGTATGAGGAACAAAGAAATGCAGTGAAACAGAACAACAATTCTCTCATGTATAAAAGAAAGACCAGAGAAGAAAGGCAGCACTACTCTCAACTTTACGGCATTCGGAATTCAAGGCAAAATTCATTTCTTTGCTGTCTTCACTTCTGCTCTAGAAGGATTTTATACACAGAGAGCACACCTGCTTGTTCATACCAGGTGTCTACTTCAGAACTGTGCAGTTAAAAGAATTGACTTTACCCCAGGCTAGATTGAAAAACATAGCTAAGAGTTTAGAAATTAGTCCCAAGAAATGTATGTGTATGTATGTTTTGTGAGGAATCTTTCCAAGAAAGAGCAACAGCAAAACATAAAACAAAAATACAAGTTGGTTTAAAAGGAAAGGAGGGGGGAAACTTTACAATTTTGTATATGTGTATGTGTGTGCATGCACAAAACAAATATAAATGTTGCAAGGCACTTTTTTAAAAATATATTTTAACCACCTTTTTCAAATGCTGCAAATGCCTTTTTCAGACAGTTTTCATTTGGAAGAAATATTGCTGTCTGTCACCATTTCATTTACCACGAAGATGAATATTGTCTTCTCAAAATGCTCAGCATTGGTTAATATTAGGGCTACAAATGGTTTTGCTACAAATACATTAAATGTGCACATTAATTAAAGCACCCCCTATTTTGAATACCTCCTTGCACCCACATGGATAACGGCTCAACTGATAATCACAAGAAGAGACCTACAGATACGAAACTTAAAGATTGCCTGAACATTAGGCTCATATTTGTTAATCAAAATGTTTTCAGCCAACAATTTGGTTGAAGCTGTGATATCCTAAAATGCTGGGGAATTTTCTTGATTTAGTGAGACTGATCAACCTTATCTTATGTGAACAATGTGCAGCACATGGCTTGATCTTATTCCCTGAAATTTCTGAAGGTTATTTATGGCTCACAGTGGTTTTGATCAGATCTGTTACACATATATCCTGTATATTAAACAAAAGCCTGCATGGGTGCTGTGGGGGCGCTCCCCATTGAGGATAACGGAGATCGCCCCCCCTGAATAATCAAGAATGCGGATCTCAAGTCCGCGAGAAAAGAGGGGCGACTATAATTACTTGGTAAAGTGGAAGGCAGTAGAAAAAGAGGGAGAGACTATGGCCCGGAACAGACAGGCCTTTGAGGCGCCCTCGTCACATGCAAGGGCTGCCTGGTGGGCGGAGCGCCCACACGCCCGGCAGCCCTCGCACGTGAGGAGGGCGCCGCAGCTGCAGCGTGCCCACCAGACGCGGTGCATACTGGTGATGTCACAGCTGCGCCGCTTCCAAACAGGGCGGTGCAGTTGTGACATCACCACGGCATCGCTGGCGCTTTAGGGTGCGGAAGTGCACAGCAAAAAAGGAGCTGTTTCCCGGTGTTCCTTTTTTGCTCTGCAGGAGCGCTGTGCAATTTGGTTGCTCCTGCAGAGCAAAGAGAGGCGCCAGGGATGCACCTCTTTCTGGCGCTTTGTACCCCACCCATGCTACATTGAAGCAAGCAGGCCACTACTGCCCTGAATTTTCAGGGCCTAAGCAGGGCACTTGATGGTTGGGGTTTTTGGAAGTCTCTTATGAATGGAATCATCATAAACTGAAATCACTTTTAAAGCAAATAATAACACAACAACTAGGTTTTGCAATATGAAAGGGCCACATCTTCCAACATGTCTGCCAACCACTAACCCTTTCTGCTACAGAATGTCCATCTTAGACACCCCCCCCCATACACTAATAGGAGTTTTGGATACATAGTGTTTGTCCTAAACATTCATTCCACCTACCAGCCAACTAAATGATAAGAACAGAAAGTCTTGCTATTATTTTAAGTGATGTTTTAAACTATTAACTATTAAAGGGGTTGGGTGGGATTGTGGGGTATGGGATGTATTTTTATTGGAATGTATGTTTTAATGTTGTAAGCCACCTCGGTTGCATTGCGCAGAGGGGTGGGATAAAATAAATTTATTATTATTATTATTATTATTATTATTATTAAACATCCTTCTTGGAAAACACAAATTTGGAATTCTATCATGATAAAAGCTAGGTTCTTTAATAGACTGTTTGGTGGAATGTAAAGATACAATTGGATGAGAATCATTAATCCACAGTCTCTGGTGTTTATTATGTATTTATTTATTATGGAAAGGCTCCCAGAATGACTTATAAATGAATATAAATGACACATTCCCTAACCTTAGCGTTATAGTCCAAAAAGGCATGGCAATGGACAAAAGGAAGGACAATGTAAATTTCAAATGGGAGGGGATTTTGACAATGTCTAGGAAGAAGAAATTAGAATTACCCGCTACCCATTATGAATTTAATTTGTACTTGGTTATTGTGCTTTGCTCTCCTAATGAGAACTACCCTTGTGGTTCATCAGATTTTGGGCAGTGAGAAATAGTCACAGATGGAGCATTAATTAGTCCTGTCCTGATGGCGCTTTCCATTGATATACTGATATTCTGTCCTTCAGCATTTAAAAGCAGCAGAAGAAGACAAAGGTTTTGGTGATGGTGGTATTAAAACTTGGGCTAAATCTGTGGCCAAGATGAAAGCCCCATCTTCCCAGCCAAACTAATACCAACATAACTAGCAGTCTCAGCCCTTGACTTATCTCTCTGAACTGAGTTAGCTAAACTAATCATGGCTTGCTATTTGAGGACTTGAAAGAAAGACCATATGACATTCCTTGTCTGGGATCAGAATCAAAGCTTAGAAAATGAGAGTTTTTAGACTTTAATTCCCAGAATTTTATCAGCCAGCATAATTTACATAGGTGTTGATTTACCAAGTTTCCTTTAATCTACTCTGTTTGGGATTAATAATTGGATTCAGGACTTAATGTCTGTCTCTCTGTCTAGCTATTTCTCTTTTTATGTATCGATCTATGTGGCTTGCTGGGCCAAATGGCACTCATTATGAAGTCAGAACAAAAGGTTTTAGTAGCAAGTGATTAAGCAGCCTTGGCAAAATCAGACCCAGCTGGAGGAGTGATCTGGCAGGATGAGACAGACAGTGGCAATACTCAAGATCCAAAATGTGTTCTAAGGTTATGTTCCAGGAAAACAGGCTGCAGAGAAGAACTGAAGTGAGATCTGGCTTTGGAACTAAATTGGAAGTATGAGGGAAACAGCTGTTTGGACTACAGGATCAAAAAGAGTTAATCTGGCTCCCCAGCTTGCAAAGAGTCACAATATAAAGAACTTGTGTAGAGGTCATGGGCATATGGAGGAAAAGGGCCAGTTGCAGATCTTATAGCTGTTCAACACAAATTTGGGAGCTGGAAAGTATGAAGGGAAGAAAAGAATAATGTCAAGAGGGAGATCATCTGTTTTACAGAGCCCAGTGTTAAGTTCCAGCACAGCAGATGATCATGACAACTGGAGGCAGCAGGTTTGACCATAGTGTATTTAGGCATCTCTATGGCCAGTCTCCAACAATGCCTTGGTTCACAGACTGAAGATGCAAGTAATCCTCAAAACTGACTGGAAGTTGTTTCTACTCTTTCCTGTTGTTTAAATATTGGGCCTATCTTACCCCTCAGCTCATGGGTGAATTATAGTATCAAAACAAATAAACACATTTTGTCTGCTGTGATCTTTTATGGATGTTCCGCTTCATGTTTTTATGTTATTTTAATTGTGTTTTTAAATATGCTTTGTAGATTTTACTGCATCTCGCTGTAGGCGGTGTTTCTATCCTAGAAAAAATGACTGCTATGCTTTGAAAATAAATACTATAATGAAGATGCAAGTCCTGTTCAGGTGTTCTAAATCATATTTACCCTAAACGTAAGAAGGGAGAACAAAAATAAGCACATCAGCCATATCACCACCACCACCCCGGCCACATAAAAAATAAGGGTTCTGCATTATGCCTCAAGAGAGAGATTCCTCACAGAAGAAAAGAGAAGGAGGAAAATAGCAATGGAAGTGGGCACTGAGTACACTTGTTCTCATATTCTGTCTTTTTGTATTAGCAACAGTAAGATACAGGATGTCTGCGGTCTCTTCAGTGAGTGAGGTCAATGCTGTGTTCAAGGATTTACAGCTGATGTCTAAAACTGTGCCCAAATGACAAAAAGAAGCCTTTGGAGCAATAGAAGTGGTCTCATCACAGCAACTGAATAAAACAAGGACAAAGGGGAACAGTGGGGGGTAGAGAGGGAAACTGGGACATTGTAAAAGCAGCTGAAAAAGTGGAAGGATGAGGATTAATTGGAATTGTCCCTGCCAAGTCAGGACAGTTGGAAGGTATGTGATCTGAGGCCTTGAAATCTCAAGGCCTTGGTTCACATACTTCCAACTGTCCTGCCTTGGCAGGGACAGTCCCAATTAATCTTTATCCTTCCACAAATCCCAATTATTCCTTATCCTTTCACAAAGCTGAAATCTATAAATCACTATATAGTTGTCCCTCCATATTCGCTAGGGTTAGGGGAACAAGACCCCCGTGAATATGGAAAAACCGCAAATAACAAAAACACTGTTTTTACCTGAGAGGACACCTCTCTAGGAATCTCTAGGTCCTCCAGTGCAACTCTGTGGTCAATGTCCAACATACACTGACCATAGAATGGCATTGGAGTAGCTACAAATGGTCTTTCAGTGCAATTTTTAGTTAAAGTTGAGCACAGAGTTGTACTGGAGGACCTAGATATTCCTAGAGAGAACATATTAATGAAATCCGTAAATAATCAAATCCGCAAATATCAAAGCCGCAAATATGGAGGGATGACTGTATATCCTTGTGATGTCATAGCAATGGGCCCTAGTCATGTTACAAGGGTAATGTTACAAGAGCCAGCTCTGATGATGTCATTAAGCATCGACTGCAGTTTTGCAGAGTATTTCATTCATACAAAAACCACCACATCTAATGCAGCTTTATATGCACACAATATATGCATACAACTTTCAAGGAAGCTCTCTCATCTTAGGATTCCTCTTCCTTGAGCCAAGGACTGAAGAAAACAGTCCAGGCTCTGAGATCTAGGAACCTTACTTTAGAACCACAGATAGCCAAGGTGGTACCTCTGGTTTTAAGGACCACCAGCCATGCAAAACAATACAGTTTTATCTACTCCCCAGAAATTCAAAAGGGATGAAACCAATCTGGCTTTTCTTGGGAGGGAATTCCACAGCTTGGGTGCATGGATCCACCAACATAGCCCCATAGCATTGTGGGATTCACATCTGCCCTCTGCTAAGGATCTCAGATTTGGGGAATAAACAGAGTTTCAAATGTCCTGGTCCAAACTGTTTAGGGCTATGTAGATCAAAACCAGCAACATGAATTGAGCTCCAAAGCAAAATGAAAACTAACGAAATTCTAGCAAGATATATGGTTTCCAAAGTAGACACCGGCAACAACCTGGATGCCACATTTTGCAGTAACACTTGCAGTAGTTTCTAAACACATTTTAAGGGCAGTCCCATGTAGAGCACATTACAGTAGTAGATAACTGAAGTGTGAACCACTGTTGCTAGATCTGCCTTCCCTAGGTAATGGCACAGCTGGCACACTAAACAAAGCTGGACAAAGGCACTTATATCTGAACTTCTAGGAGCACTGCTAGATTCAAGAACAACCCCAAGCTACCAACCTGATCTTTCAGAGGGAGTGCAACCTCTTTTAGAACATGTAGTGATCCCAAACCAAATATAATAATAATAATAATAATAATAATAATAATAATAATAATAATAATAATA
>NC_056526.1:24684931-24704357 GCF_019175285.1 Sceloporus undulatus | reverse complement strand
TAAAGATGGCTTTCTTACTGCCCAAAAGAGTTTCCGTCTGGACTGAGCCTTGATTTCTTCATGCACATCGAGTCTTTTACTGCATTCAGACTATAGTTCAGGCTTCTACATTTACAGGTTGAATATCCCTTAACTGAAAACTGAAAATCCAATATGCTCCAAAATTCAAAACATTTTTCATGAGTGGCTGAGACAACTTTGCTTTCTGATGGTTCAGTATATACAAACTTTGTTTCATACACAAAATTATTTAAAATATTGTATAATATTACCTTCAGTCTATGTGTATAAGGTGTATATATGTGAATTTTGTGTTTAGGCTTGGGTCCCAACTCCAAGATATCTCATTATGTATATGCAAATATTCTAAAATCTGAAGAAAAAACATGAAATCTCAAACACATCTGATCCCAAACATTTTGGATAAGGGATATTCAACTTGCATAGCCTACATTTCCTCCAGTTAGCTGTTGCCAATATACATGGTTTCATTTCCCTCCCCTCTGTTCAGCAACAACAACTTACGCAATAATCAGGCTGAGAGTATGACTTGCACAAGGTTACCCAATGGTTTTCCGGGCTCAGTAGTGTCATGAGCCCTGTTCACCCAGTCCAATACCTGGAAGTTTTCATGTTATGAGGGGAAAGATGCCAATTACTAGTTCAGAACTTTATAGAGAAAGTTTGAGTCTTCTTCATGCCAGATGTAATTTACCAAAACACTCCTGGACACTGTTACAACATTTGCTTCACTTTCCAGTGATGGATCTAGGTATACTTCAAGACTACAAATCTGTGTTTCTAGGGGAGATCAACCCCGCTCAGTGTATATCTCACATCAACAATCAGCCTCATCCACTGGCTCTGGGCCTTTTTGACACCCAGCATCAAAAAAGGTTGGTAGATTATTACTATTATTATTATCATTTATTTATATAGCACTATCACTGTGAGAGGCTGTGTAGAGTAACCACCACTGTACACGGTGCTTTACAAGAAAAAGATCAAGAAAAAAACAATACCCTGCCTTCAGGCTTACAATCTAAAAAGACACAACACACAAGGAAAGGGAATGACTGTAGGGTATGGGATGAAGTCCAGCAGAAACTGCATCTTCTTCTCTTCATCAGAGGCCAGGGCAGTGGCAACTGGGATGGAGGGAGGGCATTTCATCTGTTTCTGGGCCTAGGCACGATAGAGCTATGCCTGCCATGTCAGTAGTATATTGAAGCTGGGTTTTTGTTATTAGTTTCTATCCAAGGTGCTGGACCTCTTTGTAAGGACAGTGTTTATTAACTTGGATAGCTCCTTTAAAGTTCCAAATAAAACAAAGAGTAGATTTACCACTCCAGAGAGATGGAAGTTACCACCTGTCACTGGATGTGCATTGTTTGATTTTTGCTGCAGGATTTTTGAGGGAACGGAACAAGTGCCTCTGCGAAGTTCCATGTCTGTAGGATATCAACGCTGGGTTTTTGTTATTAGTTTCTGATGGAGTGTAAACATCCTGGGATTATGATTATATATATATATATATATATATCCTGCCTCTCGTGTTTGAAGGTCAAGGTGGGTAACAGCAAGGAAAAATTTCAAATACAAGTCACAGAAAAAGTAAGGAAACAGTTCCCGAAAACCCCCACCCTTCTACCCTCCCTCCCTCCCATCAATACAAAACAATAACAATAAAAAATGTAACTGGAATAACATCAGTTAAAACAGATTGGCAAGAAGTGACAGAAATATGACAATAATGGGCAATAATAAGGGGGGCTGATTAACATGGGTGGTTGATGCTGTTTTAGGAGAAGTTAGTCTGGAAAACTCCACAAGCCATTTCCCTCCATCAGCATCTGCAGATTCCTGTATTTTTGGGAGAAAGAAGGAAGGAACATTGTCAACAACAAGCTGCCACAATAATTTGCAGATGGCTCCTCACTACAAGTCATTGACTCGCAATGGACTTGTGGGACACGTTTCATGAAGTGATAGAGTTGGGTTGGGGAGCATGCAGCAGTCCAGATGTTATCAGATTGCAAATCCCACAAGCCCTGGCCAACAAGCCAACAGTGATGGATGGTAAGGTTTGCAGTCCTAACATCTTTGGGGGGGGGGTGGGTTGCACATTTCCCCATTGCTGCAATAGAGGGAGATAGAATGATTAACACACAAAACTATTTAACTATTGAAGCAAAACACCTTGGCTTCTGCCATATCCAAGTTGAGAATGTAGACAATGGAGTGTTCCAAAGTGGATAATTATCTTAATTATTCTCCTCTACGCTGAGACCATGTGGTGTTAAGTTTTTTAGTCTGTGAATCCCGATAGATTGTTCCCCCTTTTTTTCCACTTTACCTGAAATAAATGTTTCTGCAATTACAAATCAGACAGGGTTTTGGTGCTTCAAATTAAAATGTCTAGCCATTGGTTGCTCAAACTTCCTGGTCAGAATTGAAGATTTGTGATTCCTGAAAAGTTTACATAGATCTGTGGTTGTTTTCCCCACATACTGCCTCGTGTATGTATATACGGACATATATGTCTGCATGTACAAATGCATAAACATATACAGACTAATATTTTAATATCTAAGCATAACATAAGATGCCACTTTACAAAGGGGGCTATGTAAAAGAAGGAATATACAGTACTCTAGAGTAGATTGCCATGGGTTCTGTGTCTCACAGAAGCCAGCAACTTGCCTATGGATGCTTACATGTAGGACGTGAATATAAAATGTGTGTGATAAGAAAAGAAAGGCGCTCATAGTTATTAACATAAATGTGTGTGTGTCCAAATTGCTTGTTGACTTATGGCAACCCCATGAATTTCATAGAGTTTTCTTAGGCAAGAAATACTCAAAAGTTGTTTTATCAGTTCCTTCCTCTGCAATATAAGCCAACAGCTCCTAATATCCCTTGGTGGTCTCCCATTGAAGTATTAACTAGGGCTGACCCTGCTTAGCTTCCAAGATCAGACAGGATCTGGTGCCTTTCATTACTGCCACAAAGTACAGTGGTTCCTATTAAATCCCATGTTCCCAACCCATGTGTTTTGGATTATATTGGATGAGTCACTATTGCAATATATTCACTTTGTACATGCTCAGAAGCATAATACAGTTGTTGTTGTTGTTGTTGTTGTTGTTGTTGTTTCATTTGCTGAAGGGTTAATGTTGTTGCTTCAGCTATTTAAGGATAAAGTAAAAGTAAAAGTAGGGTGGGTCCATTGTACATTCCTGTAGGCTGCATGCCACTGTTTTCCTTAAACCAGAAGTAATGTTCCACTAGTTTTCAGTGTGTGTTTTTCATTGCTTGGGCCCTTTTGGGAGAGTATGCCTCCAAAACAGCATTTAAATGAAAATTTGTGCTTTCTGGAGGCTTCTAGAGATGCAATACTCTTATTTAAATCAAAAATAACAATTTTAAGGGGCAATAAGGAGTGATGGAAGATCCAGGCACCCCAAAGTCACACAAACATCCCTGATCCACATGCAGCCTATGGATCATGCAGCTTCCACCCCAAAGTTAAATTCTGGTGCTAAAAAGAAGGTCGGTGATAGTTCTTTGTCACAAATCAAGCCCTGCAGGAGTAATGATTTCTTTCTCTGTTTGCTGCAGGATTTGCCAATACAAGAAAATCACTTAAATGTATACCCACCAGCCTTTCATATTTGAAAATTGGAACACATGTGGTCAAGCAGCATCCAAATGTGGTCAAGATGGAACAAGTTATCAATAAGGAAGATTATACAAGCTATGGGAAGCTGCTGCTATCTGTTTTTGCCTGAGCCTCCTGGGTAGAACAAGATTTCACCCCTTCTCCTCCTTTCCCCCCACTAAGTTAATGGATTTAAGCTACTTTTCCATTCAGTTTGCAGCAACTGACGTAAGCTGAAGACAAAGAAGGAAAGTGGAAGGAAGAGAGAAACTGGGACATTTTTAAGCAGCTGAAAAAGTGGGATGACAGAGGAATAATTAGGACTATCTCTGCTAAACTGAGATAGCTGGAGGGTATGCCGATGATGTTGGACTGCAAGTCCCAGCAACCCTAGCCAGCCCACTCACTCATGAGAAATACTGGAAGTTGTGGTCTAATAACATCTGGAGAGCTGCAGGATTGCCTCCCCTACTTACATGTCCTATCCTTGGGATCCAGCAGTAGAGGAGAAGTGGTTTTCCTAAAATCTGGTTTGCTGATTTGAAAAATGCAGGAGAAAGAAGAATAAGCATCATTTGGGGCAGATTTTCCTTTATCCAGCTGAACAGTAGCTACCTAATGCATCATGCCCCAGAAAATAGAACAGGCATTTAGAATATTTGTTAACCTTTCCAGATAAGCCCCTTTGAGCAGTGCAGAAATGAAGCTAAATGTGCCAGTCTTTCTGCTGTTCCTGTTCAGTGGTTATTCAAATTTCTGGTAACGACTGTAAATCAGTGGCTACATCCCAGTGAAGGAGGAAATACTTGTCAAGGAAAAGGATCCAAGTTCAGTCCTTGGCAGCTTCCAATACAACAGGGAACGACTCCTCCAAGAAGCCCTGAAGAGTCACAGCTAGGAAAGCAGACTGAATGGGCAGCAGAAGATTGAGCTACATCTTTGGAAAATCTCTGCATCACTTGCAGTATATTGGCAAGGATTCCTGACTCCCAACCATTTAACAACAGCAACCCCTTTACAATGACTGCTATAAGTTATACTGCTGAAACAAAGAAAGCTTGGAGGTAATAACAAGGTAACTTTTTTTAACCTCTCCTCTCCCGCACTTTTAAATCTGCAATTATACATACTTTTAAAAAATAGTGGGGTTTTGGTGGAAGGGCTGCCAGATCTGGTCAGTTTTGGTTTGGGCCAGCTCTACCCTTAGAGGAAATGTGGCAGCCACCTCAAATGAAAATGAGGGAAATGGCAGCCCACCAGCTGTTCCTCCTGAGTCCTCTGCCCAACCCACTCAGAGAGGACAGAGTTGTATGTGCCACACAACATATCCTGCATTTCTAAACTAGTTTGTTGCCCCAGGTATGATGTATATTTCAACTGCCAATCCAGACAGTTTTTGTATGTGGAATGGAGTGTGCAGTTGCCATCTTGTTTTTGGCCTCAAGCAGGATAATCAATTGAGTTAGCTATGTTTTTGGTACACTAGTCAAAATAATTCCTTGGATGCTGGATAATTAAATTAGAATTACTTAATTCTACGATTTATCTTCTGTACCAAGCTTCAGTGGGTGAATAAGCCCCTTTGGGCAATGCAGAAATGAAACAAAATGTGCCAGTCTTTCTGCCTTTCCTTTTCAGTGGTTATCCAAATTTCTGGCACGGGCTGTAACTCAATGGCTACATGCCAGTGAAAGAGGGTTTTGTTTGTTCTTAACCTCCTTCGAGTCAATCCCAACTTATGGTGACTCTGTGAATGAGACATCTCCAGGATACCCTATCCTCCACTGCCCTGCTTAGGTCCTGTAAATTCATACCTCCTTAACAGAATCCATCCATCTAGCATGTGGTCTTCCTCTTTTTCTGCATCCCACCATCTTTCCTAGCATAATTGTCTTTTCTAATGAGGCATGCCTTCTCATGATGTGGTCAAAGTGTGATAACCTCAACTTTATCATCTTGGCTTCCAGGGAGATTTCAGGCTTGATATGTACTAGGACCCATTTGTTTGTCTTTCTGGCTGTCCTCTGCACTCCTCTCTAGCACCACATTTCAAATGAACTGATTTTTCTCTTATCACATTCCTCACTGTCCAGCTCTCACATCTATACATGGTATTAGGGAATACAATGGCTTGTATGATTCTAACTTACATGCTCAATTGTATATCTTTACATTTTAGGATCGTTTCTAGTACTTTCACAGCTGTGCTCCCCATTCCCAGTCTTCTGATCTTTTAACTGCAGTTCTCATTTTGATCCAAGGTACGAGAACTCTTTTACTATATCAGTTTCCTCATTGTCTATACTGAACATGTGTAGATCTTCCATGGCCACATGTGTGATAATGTGCATTTCTATGGATTTCAGCAGATATGTATGTTGCATGTCTTCAAGTCATTTCTGACTAATGGCAACCCTAAAGCAAACCCATCAAGGGGTTTTCTGGCAAGATTTGTTCAGAGGCGGTTTGCCCAAAGTCACCCAGTGGGTTTCATGGTCACTTTTCAACAACTACACTGGAAGCCGCGCCGGAAGTGAGGGAGGCGCGTGCCAGAAGGGAGGCGCGTGCCAGAAGGAAACAATGGCGCACACTCCCGTGGCATGTGCCTTGCACACCGCTGCCGCACCTCCACAGGCACGAGCCCCATTCATTTGAATGTGGCTTGAGCATCCACCTTTTTTCCTTTACACAGGGGGATCCAGAACGGATCCCCGCATAAGGGAAGGGTAGACTGTATACTACATTGGCTCTCCAATGTGATGCCAATGTGATGGTCTTTTCCATGGAGTTTAAAGAGTTTATTTGAAGCTCAAACTCTAAATCACTTGTGGCAAGATCACATACTATTCTATGAAATGAGGAGTATTTTAAATGTGTAGACTAGCCCCTAGTTTCTGTGTTCTTCCTCATTTGAAACCTTGGGCATCTTGCCCACACTCTGAGATTGCTTGGTTTTTATCCGTGAAATGTTGGAAGGTATGTGAATGGATTAAGGCTTGCTGTATTTTAAAACCTAAAGCTTGGCAAAAGTTCTTTGTTGGATTACAAGTCCCAGAATCCCCAACACCTGACAATGCTGGCTGGGATATTCTGGGAGTTGTATTCTGAACAAAGACCTTTCCCAAGCCATGCAAATCTCTCTGCCTTACATCACACGCTCACAACATTTTTTTCATTTCCTTCATCTTAAGGCTGTGGTTTCCATTTGATATATGGATATCGAAATGGGAAAGACAAGGAAGAAAGTAAAACAGACATAATCACACATACCAGTCAGTGGTACATGGGCAAGGAAAACATACTTCAGAGGATGCACCAAGAGAGATTTATGTGTACCTCTGAGGGAGACGCCCTGAAAATTACACAAACAGGCTAAAAAACAGCTATGTTCTGCAGCCTACAATATTGTAAGGGAAGATAGGCTTGCTGTCTTTGAGCATAGCTAGCTGGGAAGACCAGACTAGCCATCTCTTTAATGACAGCCTATTCTAGAGAGCCATCTAGTGGCTTCTTTTCTTCCCTTGCCCTCAGTAAGACCTCAACAAGTTAATAAGCTCAACACTTTTCTGCCAAGGCTGACATGTCAAAAGAAATTCATCTTCGCCCTGGTCAGCAAATAATTATAATTAACACCAAGGCTACAAGCTTTCATCACCTTAATTGGCAGATTAGTCAACCAAAGCTTTAGCTGATTAATCAGGAGCAAATTTTAATCGATGGAAGCAAATTTAAAACCACAGAGCTAAGCGCCTGAAGGAACGCCTGATTGTTTTTTATGATTTTAAAGTCATTTTCAGTTCTGGCTTGTTGCTGTAGTATTTCCAGTGCAGGGCTGACTCTACCATTTAGCAGATGTGGCTGCTTCAAATGTTGCTTTTAAGTGACATTAAAGAGTAATAAACTGTAAGTTATTTACTTTGTTATCCTTTCATTTGTATTGTCAAGTTGTAAGGAGAGACATTTGTAGGATTCCCCCCCTCATTTGCCAAAATAACTTGGCTGGCTTTGAGTACCACATACTTTGTGTTGGAGGGAAGATGTATTTTTGTTTCTTCCTCTGGTAGCAAAATACTATAGATCTGTCTTTTCCAGTGCAATATTCAAAACTGTCTTCTAAAGATATACGGTGAAGCAGGAGGAAAGGGGGGACAGTGACTGCATATGCTTCTTCAATATATTCAAAATAACCCATGTAGAAATTTTCATTGCAGGCAAATCATTTAAACCAATTGACAAGTTCAAAATGCAAGTGTTTTAAGCAAAAAAAAAAAAAATGCATTGGTTAACATCCTACAGTATAAACAAAGAGATCATTTAGCTGCATTAGCTACTTTCAAGGAAATCTACCGCAGCTAGGCAACTATATAGTGTCAGAGTTTAAAAGGACGACAAAGTCATCTTGTCCCCTGCCATGCAGAAACCCACAAATACAGCACTTTGGAGAGATGGCCATCATTGTTGTTGTTGTTGTGTACCTCCAAGTTGTTTCCAAATTATGGCGACCCTAAGGTTTTCTGGGCCTGAAAGTGGATTTCTTTGGCCAAGCAGAAAATCTAACCCCAATCTCCAGAGTTGTAATCCAACATTCAAACAACTACACCACACTGGCTCTCAGTGGTTATCCTACCTCTGTTTAAAAGCATCCAATGAAGAAGCCACCACATTCCGAGGTATTTCTATTCCACTGTCAAACATCAAGAAGTCCTTCCTAATATTTTGGTGAATCTTTTTTCTTGTAATTTGAATCCATTGGTCTGTGTCCTACTGTTTGGAGCAAAAGAAAATAAGCTCGTTCCATTTTCTACACAATACCCCTTCAGAAATTTAAATATGGCTATTATATCACCTCGTGGTCTTCTCTTCTTATGGCTAAAAATACCCAGCTCCCCAAGCTATTCCTCATAAGGTTTGGGTTTCAGATCCTTTACAGCCTTAGGTGTACTACTTGGGACACATTCCAGCCTGTCAATATCCTTCTTGAACTGTGGTGTCCAGAAAAATAAACAGAATAGAGTGCTAAACCCAGTGGTGTCACTAGGGTTGGTGTCACCCAGTGCGGTAATTCATGCTGTCACCTGCCCCCAATGATCTATTTCCACACCACTCCATACAGAATTGTTAGTAATGATTTACTGTACTAATTTGTTTATAAATCATAATTCCTATATATCACTGAATGTAATAGTAATAGTTTAATAGCAAAATTAAATTTATGCCTTTAAATTATGATATCATGAAATATATAAAGAATAAATGTGTTTACTTTATTAAGCTCTGCACTAGACGAGCACTATTGTGTAAGAACCACTTTATTCATTTAACAGAAATAAATCTTAAAACCTTTTCTTGAAGTATATAATATCATGGTTCAAATGAAGGCCATATATATATATATATGTCCCTGCACCCTCAACATTTTCCTATTAATGCTGATTTTCTCAAAGTGTGCAGAGATACATCTGCAGCACAGTCTACCTGCAACTGCACAGTCCAGGAAAACACTACCATTTGATTCTACTCAATGGCTCTATATTTCTACACCTGTCAATGGCTCATAGATTTTGTCTAGGATAAGCCTCTATTGGCTTTCTAAGGGAGACTGAAAGAGCTATTATGAAAATTTCTAACATCACTGAAATGGCTTAGGAAGCATGCTCTTGGTTTCATGGATGCACCTGACTGATGCTCCTGAATTTCAGAGAATAGATTGTTTCTGGACCATACCTTGGCAACTGATAATCTCCCACCCAGGTTAATAGGGTAGTAAATCCAGTAGCTAGTGTGATGTAGTGTTTTGCGTGTTGGACTATGACTCTGGATACCAGGGTTTGAATCCTGGCTCAGCCATGTAAACCCACTGGGTAACGTTGGGCAAGTCACTCTCTCTCAGCCTCAGAAGATGGAAGTGGCAAACCCCCTCTGAAGAAACTTGCCAAGAAAACGCTTATGGCCTTAGGGTCACCATAAATTGGAAACAACATAAAGACACACAAAAATAACAACAACAACAAATTAACTCTAGTTTTTAATCTACACTTTAAGGGACTTATTTAGCACCTTACACAGTGCCTTTAAACTTCACATTAACATCCAGAGAAGATTCAGCATTCCACTGATCTGTAAGCTTCCAGCTACCAGTCAAGCTTGGAAAAGGTACTTTTTTTGGCTGCCATGCTATGCTGGTTGTGTTAGGGTTCTTGGAGTTATAGACAAAAAAGGGACCTTTCCAAACTGCTCTGGATATATTTGACAGTCAGAAACCACACACATATCTGCTGTATGCTATTTCTGCATAAGAGTCTTTGTTCAGGATTCAGAGAGTCCAGCTCCTGGAGAGAGAGCAAATGCACAGAGTGATTTCAAGGAGCTTTTGAGCAGCCATTATATGCTTTACAGTTACACCAATCAGGCATAGATTTAGTGCCAAGACTTCATCCAGGGTTGAAGTGCTCAGAATTTATATATATATATATTCTTACTGTTATTCATTCATTTATTTAGTTAATTTATGTTTACAAATTTATAATGTATATCCTGCCTTTCTTCCTATATGGGAACCAAAGTGGTTTCCCACACAAGAAAATACAGCTAAAATAATACATAACGTAAATCTTTTAACAAACAATCCAATGTAAACAGTTCAAACACTTCCAGAATACATTCAAAATGTAGCAAAAGATTTGATGTTGTTTGTTGTTATTGTGTGCCTTCAAGTTGCTTCCAATTTATGGTGTCCCTAAGGGGCTTTCTTGGCAAGATTTGTTCAGAGGAGGTTTGCCATTGCCTTTCCCTAAGGCTGAGAGCATGTGTCTTGCCCAAGGTCACCCAGTGAGTTTCATGGCCAAGCTGGGAACCAAGAGTCAAACCACTATGCCATGCTGGCATTCCTCAAAAGAATGTTGTGAATTGTAGTTCAGTGTGATCAAGGAACCAAGTCAGGATTTGAACCCTGGTTTCCAGCTTTATCACACTAGCCAAGATCCTACAGGAAAACGGGATTTAAACAAGAGTTAGATTAAATTCGAATTTAAACAGAACCCGCAAATTCGTGACGTTTATCACACCAAATTGCTGATAAAGTGAAATAACACAAAGTTAAACTGAAGTTAAAGTGGAGGAAAACGCCACCTTCTTACTTTCAGAATTTCCTGAAAGTAAAAAGCTGCTGTTTTCCTCCAGTTTAACTTTGGTTTAACTTTGCATTATTTCATGTTAACAGCAACGGGCATTTTCTCTAATTTAACTCTCGTTTAATTCCTTCTGATTTTCAACACAGTTCTTTGGTTGTTATTTTATTTAAGATTAGGGATACCTTCAGGGAAAACAAAATGGAGCTGGAGGCTGCATGTAGTCCATGGGCTGTGCTTTGCCCACCTCCTGTCCGAAATATTAGGCAACATTTCACAGAAGAAAATTGGAACACATGTAGCTAAACAACATTAAAGTGTTGTCAAGATGGCAGAAGCTATGAATGAGGCAGAAGATGCAAGTTAGGAGAGGCAGCAGCAGTTTGCATTTGCCCAAGTCTCTTGGGAAGGGCAAACTTTGAACTCGATTTGCAGCAATTGAAGTAAGCTGAGAACAAAGGGGGCAAGTGGGAGGAGGAGAGAGAAACTAGGATGTTTTAAAAACAGCGTAAAAGGTGGGATGATAGTGGATTAATTCAGTTTGTCCTTGCCAAATCAGGGCAGTTGAAGAATATCATCTTATGTGTTTTTTTCCTTATAAAGTCTCATGTCTGTGCAGGAAAAGTCTAGCATGCTAACTAGTTCACTGTGTTTTTCTAACTCACTACCACACCATTCAGTGGGTGCACACTATTTGGGACTAGCAACTGGATTTACATACCCTCCAACATTTCAGAGATGAAAACCAGGACACATGGCCTAACTAACAACATCAGAGTGTGGTCAAGATGGCAAAAGCTATGAATGAGAAAAAAACATACAAGATAGGGGAGATATCAGCAGATTGCCTTTGCCTGACTCTATTGGGAAGGACAAGGTTATGTCACCTCCTCTCATTTCCTCTTTGCTGAGTTAATGGAGTGCACATTACTTTTCCACTTAGAACTGTTTGTAGCAGCTGAAGTAATCTGAGGACCAAGGGGGAAAGACAGAAAAACTGGGATATTTTTTAAAGTATATTTAATAGTGGGATGACAGAGGAGATTGCCTCTGCCAAACTGGGATAGTTGAAAGGTATGGTTTAAGACCAGGTGTGTGAAACCCTGCATCTGACAGTTTATCGCAGTGTTGCCAACAAGCCTCAAAGATATATCCCCAGAATGGTTTACCAAAATCCAAAACCACTGGAATTCCCCAGTATTTACCGGAATATTCAGTTAGAATTCCCGGAAAGAAATTAATTAAATCCCCCAGATTCTGGGGAATTCCCCAGAAACGCTTCCAAAGAGCATTTACTTCCTGATTGAGGAAGGGGAGGGAAACCTTTTAGAGGCCTGGAGTTTAAGCCTGTCTTCTGGTGAAGGAAGGGAGATAGAGACTCCTCACAGCAGAAGTTCCTTTCTTCAATGGTGCAGAAAGATGCAAGGGAGAGACTGATGGTAGCAATTCTGAGCAAATACTGTGCACTCTTGGAATCTTAGAACTTGGGGTGGAAAAGGATTTTAAAGCCTGCCATTCTTATCACAGTAGGACCCAAGGATCATTATCCACGTGCACACATACCAACATGCCAGTAGATCTGTAGATGTTGAAAAACCCAGCTGATTGCAGTTTAGGACTCAGCGGGGGCATGTCAGGGTGTGCAGCCGAAGTGGCTGGGAAATTCTGGGAACTGTAATCCAAAAAATAACTTTTCCAAATCCAGTACCACTACTTGGATACTTGAACAAAAGTTGATGCATCCACAAATATGTGTTTATATTAAACTTCCTAAATTTATTTTGCTTGCAAACTAGCCATAGCTCCCCACTCCAGATAAGGTGAATAGAAGAGGAGGAGCTGTCTCTGTGGAAGCTGAATGTAAACATTACTTAATCCACTTCCAGAAGAAGGCGGGAGGAGTAGGATAATTTTTGGCAGCACATTCTCAGCCTTTTGAATATCAGAACAATTTTTTTTAAACTGGTTTGCTCCCACTGATGTAAGCCTTCTGTAGCATATACAGAAATATTTATTTTCAGCCACTTGCAAAGTAGATTCTTTGAAAAACAGTGAATGTGCAGGGTCACTTCCTTTGGCCTTTCAATAAGACTGCAGCACAGAATCCAGAGAGGGATCTTTTATTAACTCTCTTTTTCTTGGGTATCCCATGCTGTTTTGCTAATAACATCCATTGAATGTCTGAAACAAAACAACAGTAGAAGTAGGAAAGAGGTTTTTGGTATATGTAGAAAGTACAGCAGGTGGGCTATGCCTTTAGGGTGACCAGATGTCCAGGATTAAATAGAATGAAATTAAGAAACAGGACAAGTACTTTTGCCAGGAGGAATTCCAGTAGGAATGTTACATGAGGTCATCAGCCTGGATGGATAATAAGGCAATAAAGAAGCATGATGCAGCTGTTCAAACTGGTACAATCCACTTGCAGAAACACCTGGCGGTCTTTGCTGATGTGAATTTTTTTTAGTTTTTTTAATTAAAAGTAAAAAATATATCTAAAACTATCATTTCCCAAGTTTAAACAGAGAAGCTGACTATCACAACAAATACATATACAGGTATATCTCAGTCGAAACCAGTTTGTGTAATGGGCTGAGCATTGGACTATGACTCTGGCGACCAAATTTCCACTCCACCATAGAAACCCAATAGCTGACTGGGCAAGTCTCAGAAGAAGGAAAAGGCAAATCTTCTCTGAACAAATCTGGCCAAGAAAACCCTGTGATAGACCTGCCATAAGTCAAAAATTACCTGAAGGCACACAACAACAACATTTCAGTTAACAAAGTACAGTCAGCCCTCCTTACCCACAGATTTTGTTATTCATGGATTCAAGCATCCACAGCTTGAAAATATTTAATACATATATATGAATTTCATTTTATATAAAGATACCATTTTACTCTGCCATTGTATATAATGTGACTTGAGCATCCACGGATTTTGGTATTCACAGGGGTCCTGGCTGGAACCAACCCCCCAGTGGATACCAAGGGCCCACTGTAGATATGTTTGTGGGCATCACATATTAACAGAAAATCTGGTAACAGAGGAAATATTATAGAAAGAAGAAAGGTTGATTATTACACCCGCAAAAAAAAAGAAAAGAAAAGAAAAGAAAAGAAAAAGAACAGTACAAGACGTTTCAGCAAGCTTTTTATTTAAATCTAACAATATAAATATGTAGAATGAAACCATCACATCAGGAGGGCTTAAAATTGTAGAATTAAAATAAAAACATAAAAAATTACAAATAAAAAATTTAAAACATACAACCCCCTCATCCCCTAATAAAACCAAGCCTGCTAGATATTAAAAGGCCTGTTTAAATAAAAAAATCTTCACTTGCCAGCGAAAGGCCAGCAGTGAGAGGGCCAGCCTAGCCTCCCATGGAAGGGAGTTCCACAGGGTGGGAGCAGCCACTGAGAAGGCTCTCTCTCATGTCCTCACCAGGCGAACCTGGGATGGTGGTGGGACCAAGAGAAAGCCTTCTCCTGAGGATTTTAGGGCTCTGGGTGGTTCGTATGCGGAGATATGGGCCTGTTACAGACTGCCAAAATAAAGCTGCTTCGGGTCTCTTTGGAGGTATGCTATTTAAACGATGCATGGGTCCTAAGAGTCCAGAGGTCGCGCCAAAGCCACACTCCATTCCTAAGCACTGGAGTGCAGCTTTGGTGCAGCTTCTGGATTCTTAGGATGCATGCATCATTTAAACAGCATACCTCCAAAGAGACCCGAAGCAGCTTTATTTTGGCAGTCTGTAACTGGCCATGGTCTCTCAAATAGTCTGGAGCTAAGCCATGTAGCTCTGTTTCTTTCACTATACTCTGCTTTTCCTATGATAACCATTTTAATTGCTAGAAGTGCAGGTCTATCTCTGTTTAATACACAGAGAGTAGCTGGTGAGACAGGCTTATTTGATATCCCCTTTGTTTTTCTGTTCACTCGTGCTTAGTACGGGATTCTGGAGGCAGTTTCTGTTTACCTTGCTTGTTACAGGCAGGCACACACAGCTACAGTAAGATCAGCTAGAGTAGAATCTCACATTTTCCAGGCTCAAGGTTTGTTTATTATATTGTTTACCACAGGCAACCCGATGCAGAAGGTCTGTGTTTCTCCACCCCTTCTTCACCATCCTCCCAATGCTGATGCTGCCAAAAAGCCTTCCAGCTAAGCAGAGGATGAGGGAGAGGCTTGTCAGGTATAAAATGCCTTTTAAAAAAGATGTCACTTTGCAGAGTGTTTGTTAATTGAGGCATGCCTGTATAATTTCATCAAACCAAGGAGATCAGCTAAGTGCTCGAACAGAAGAGCTTTAAGGCAACACTCTCTGCAGTGGGAACGCCACACAGTGCGCACACAAGGCAACAAGTGAAGGTGTCTCAAATACCCATCTCGGGCCAGAATCTTAGCACTGCATTAAGCACACGTCTTCAAATAAGCCAGTGGTGCTGTGAAAGCCCCAAGGGCTAGCATGGTTCAAAACCCATGCTGACAATTCATCCTCAGAAGACATCTTTCAGTCCGACCATGTGAATGCTGTTCCTGATCAGGCAGCTACAGTGGTGGACAAAAAGGAACTAGCAGGTTTCAGTGGCAAGACCCTTATATAAGGCTGCCAGATGTCGGTAGGGCTACCACCAAAACTCTTTAGAACACTATAGAACGATCCAAAAGAGGCACTGTGCAGGAGCAGGATAACCAGGGGTTATTCAAATGGTGAAAATAATTCCGGGTGAATCTAGGTTCAATCTCTGTTGTTCACACGCATGCCAAATTCACTTGAGTCAGTTGTATGGGGCTACCAAAAAAATCACTTCATCCAGGATATTTGATACTGTTTTTTTCTCTGAGTTTTTAAAAAAGATCTGCATCGTCAGTAGTGTGAATAACCAATGTGAATTGACCCAAATAGACCCGGAATAAAAATCTGCATGCCTTGAATGTATTCCAAATGCATTCGCACCATTGACTCCACCTTTATTCAAATGCTTGCATGTGTGAGCAATGAAACTTGCAGAGATGTGCATCAATGCAGTTCCATAATGTGAATAACAAACCCTGAATGTGCGAGATGATTTGCATCATCGTGCTTAAAAAAAAAAAAGATGTCTGAACGACCCCACAGAGACCACAAAGAACATATGATTTCCTTGTTACAACAACTCCACTGGCTATCCATTTCTTGCACAATTCAAAGTTATAAAGCCCTATATGGCTTGGTTCCACAATATCTGGCAATACCTAGTTCTTGTATGAGCCTGCCCTGCACTAGTTTTAATATTTTCACAGGAAGGCATACCCTTGGTCACACCACCATAACAGGGACATTTGGTGACAACATAGAGGATGACCTTCTCAGTGGCAGCTCCCCAAATGCAGAACTCTCTACTACAGGAGGCTGGGCCAGATCCCTCTCTGCTCTCCCCCACACCCAGCAAAAACTTTTTCATTTAAATTGGCTTTTGATGATTAACTGGTTTGTGAGGGGGTTGTTTGCAGAAGGGTCTTTGAATGGGATGTGTATTCCTTAATTCTCATAAATATATTTTAAATGGTTTTATATTAGCTTTTATTTAAAAAAAAGATAATTTTTATTAGTATGTAGAGAGATCTTGTAGCACTTTTGAAACTCCTGAAATAAAGAAGTTGGCAGCATGAACTTTTGTAGACTTCACTCTACTTACTCAGACTATATGCATCTAAGGAAGTAGACTTTAGTGTACAAAAGTTTGTGCTTCTTCATTTCAGTTAGTTTCAAAGGTGCTACAAGATCTCTCTACATACTGATTTTACAGACAAACACGGCTATATCTTTGAATAATTTTGAGTGTTCTCACTGTGTTTTTGCTGCACATGGTTTGTGAGCTACCTTGGGTTGCCTTTTGGGAGACAAGCAGGATATGAAATACAAATTAAAGTAAAATAAAATTGATGCTCTGGTGTATTTACTTGTTTTGCAGCACCTTTCTACTGCCATCTCTCAAATGCTGGTTACAGTCTTATGTGCTAACACCAACATGTCATGACTGGCATAAATTCAGCATATTTCATGGCATCTCCACAGCGAATGTGAATTTCAGTCTGCTAGAAATGAAGCATGCTTACTATACAGGACTGAAGCATTTGAGCTTGTTTAACCACCATGTGTGGGTTGTGTGCCTTAAAGTCCTTTCCAGTTTATGGTGACCCTAAAGCCAGCATATTTTCTTGGCAAGTTTTATCAGAAGGGGTTTCCTATTGCCATCCTCTGACACGGAGAGAGTGTGACATGCCCACAGTCACCCAGTGGATTTGCATGGCTGAGCAGGGATTCGATGCCTGATCTCCAGTGTCATAGTCCAATGCTCAAACCACCACACCACACTGGCTTTTCTCAAAGGAATGCTTGGAATTGTAGTTCAGTGTGGTCAAGGAACTGAGAGTAGGCTGAAGACTTTCTTTACAGCACAATGGCATGGCATCTTCTGAGTAAATATTGGATAGATTTAAATTCCTGTGAAACTTAATGGATATCATTGTGGACTCTGAAAAGACAGAGATTCATATAACCCAACTGATACATGAAGTTCATTGTGTGCTCTTTGGTCAGTTCCTCATTTAAAGTCTAATTTATTTCACGAGATGATAAGGAGATGGAAACACTGTGTTACAGTAGTCCAGCACCTATTTTCAGGATCAGTTCCAGAGAATAGCAGTAATGGGTTGAATGAGGGTAATAAACTAAAGATGAATCCTGACTAAAATAGAAACTTTATGGATTGATGGTTCCTGGATCTGGAAATTGATTGGAGGTGTACTGAAGGAACAAGTTCATAGCTTAGATGTGAAGTCAAAGGCTTTCATGGCCGGCATCCATAGTTTTGTGGGTTTTGGGGGCTATGTGGCCATGTTCTAGAAGAGTTTATTCCTGAACTTTCGCCAGCATCTGTGGCTGGCATCTGTGGCAGATGCTGGCGAAACGTCAGGAATAAATTCTTCTAGAACATGGCCACATAGCCGGAAAATCCCACAAAAAATCATAACCTGGAGTTTGTGATAGTAATAGCATGTACATTTCTATCAGTGAACTCAGCACTGTCTAAGTGGTTTACAATCTGTATGCTAACTGCCCAAAACAAAATGGGTATTTCTTTATTGACCTGCGAAAGGATGGAAGGCTTAGTGGACCTTGGAGCCCTGCAGAATCGAACTCACAACCTTGGGGCTGCAGTACTGGCATTTAACAACTGCATCACTAGGGCTCCCTGGTTCCTTCTGGATCATTTTTTTTTCCACTGGAAGGCTAGGGCTCAAGAGTGTTTGGAGCATCAACTATCCTGACAGCTGTGGCCCTATCTTGCTAGGAATAACCTGGGCTGCATCTGCACTGCAGAAATAATCCAGTTTGACACCATTTTAACTGCCATGGCTCCATGCTATCAGATTCTGGGACTTGTAGTTTTTTGCAGCATTTAGCCTTCTTTGTAAGAGCGCTCTGGTGCTACAACAAACTACAGTTTCCAGAATGCCATAGCATGGAGCCATGGCAGTTAAAGCAGTGTCAAGCTGGATTATTTCTGCAGTAAGGATGCAACCCTTCATGTGTTGCTAATTTCCCCATTAGGTTACTGCAAGTCACTGTACATTGGCTTGCCGTTGAACACAACTTTGAAGCTGCAGGTAGTGCAAAACATTATTGCTAAAGTGCTGACCAGGAATATCTTAAGAGAAGCAACCTGGTTTTTAAAGAAGTGTACTGGTCCCCAATAGGCTTCCAGTCTGTATTCAAGATGCTCATGGTGATATTTAAAGTCCTAAATAGCTTGTGGATGAAAAGAATCCCTCTCCCCTTACATCTCTGCTTGTGGTCTGCTAAACTCCTTTACAAGTATATACCCCACTCTCTTCCATGCCAGCATTCTCTGAAGATGGCAGCCACAGCTGCTGGCGAAACGTCAGGAATAAACTCTTCCAGAACACAGCCACATAGCCCAAAAAACCCCACAAAAAACTATAGACAAGAAGATTGTTTAGCCTGGGGTAGGGTTGCCATAAGTGAGGACCTCCAAACCGGGACAAATGTAGGACAAATGTAGGGCAACATTGTCAAATGTAGTACACATTTTTATAAAAATGGAGGACGTGCAAAAATTGAGGTTTTTTTAAAAAATGTTAATATAAATGCAGTTTTTAGGCATGATCAAAATGGAGGACATTTTGGCATTATTCCTAGACAGATGACAGAAATGTACTTGCCCTCGGGTTCAACTGTACTTCTCAGAAGTGTGTACTTGGGCAAGGGACTGTGGTATTTCTTCACTGCGCATGAGTTTGTAAAAATCACAGCAAGTTACATTGGCCGTGCCTCAGAGGCTTGTTGATATCAATATCATCATCATCATCATCATCATCATCATCATCATCATCATCATCATCATCATCATCATCACCACTATAATTGGCCAAGAAAGGCAACTTGTTAGCATTCAAAGCACCATAAATACACAGAAAATGCACTTGCATATATTTACTAATAAAAAATAATGAAAAACAAGGCAGGGGTGTATATATTTGATAATAAAAATTAATGTAATAAAATAAAAAACAAGCAATAATAAAAATTAATAAAATAAAACAAAAACAAGCAATAATAAAA
>NC_056526.1:24669604-24684906 GCF_019175285.1 Sceloporus undulatus | reverse complement strand
GGGGGTTCCAGAGCAACAGATCACTAATTAAATAGACACCTTGCGGCCTTGCCATTCAACACAGAGCAACACACAGATTAACATGTAAATTGCTTCCTCTCAGCCAACAGTGTATATACCCCCCTCTCTCCATGCCAGCATTCTCTGAAGATTGCAGCCACCGCTTTGCGGCGAAACTCAGGAATAAACTCTTCCAGAACACAGTCCACATAGCCAAAAAACCCCACACAAAACTATAGAAAGAAGATCGTTTAGCTGGGTAGGTTGCCATAAGTGAGGACCTCCAAACCGGACAATGTGGACAAATGTAGGGCAACATTTTCAAATGTAGGACACATTTTATAAAATGAGGACGCACAAAAAATGGTTTTTTTTTTAAAAAATGTTAATATAAATGCAGTTTTTAGGCATGATCAAATGGAGGACTTTGGCTTTCCTAGACGATGGTCGAAATGTATTTCCCTCGGGTTCAACTGTACTTCTCAGAAGTGTTTCTTGGGCAGGGACTGGTGTATTTTTCATGCGCAGAGTTTGTAAAAATCACAGCAAGTTACATTGGCATGGCTCAGAGGCTTGTTGATATCAATATCATCATCATTTCATCATCATCATCATCATCCATATCCTCATCATCATCATATCAATCATCATCACTATAATTGGCCAAGAAAGCACTTGTTAGCATTCAAGCACCATATAATATCAGAAAATGCACTTGCATATATTTAATAATAAAAAATATGAAAAAATAAATAAAAACAAGGCAGGGGGTGTATATTTGTAATAAAATTATGTAATAAATAAAAAACAAGCGATATAAAAATTATAAAATAAAACAAAAACAAGCATAATAAAAATTAATAAATAAAACAAGCAATAATAAAATAATAAAATAAAAAAACAGCAATAATAAAATTAATAAATAAAAAAAAACAAGCAATAATAAAATTATGAAATAAATAAAAACAAGCAATAATAAAAAATAATAATAAAAAAAATAAAGCAATAATAAAAAATATTAAAAAAATTAAATAAAATAAGTATTTTATATTTTTAAATATAATAAAAAAATCCCAAAATACCAAGGCAGACCTAATGGCCACTGACTCAGCTTTCCTCCTCCTCCTCCTCCTCTGGCCCAATTCTGCCCTGGCCTTCAGGCACCCTTCCTCTGGCTCCTTCCTCCTCCTCCTCCTCCTCTCCCCCCTCCTCCTTAGGATGGCTGGCGCGCGTGTGCGCGTGGAGGGAAGCAGGGCAGGGCGTGCGCGCGGAGGGAAGTGGGGCAGGCGCGCGCGCTGCCACTGGCCCCTGCTGAGGCCTGGGCGGCGCGCGCCAAGGCGTGCAAGCCCTCACACTGGAGGTGCAGTGGCGACGGCGCTTCTGCCGCCAAGGAGGAGGAGGAAGGCGGAGCCGGAGGAGGAGGTGGGTTGGCGCCGCAGCAGCCGCATTAGCAGCAACAGCAATGGCCGGAGTGGGCCCCCAAACCGGGAACAAGGCACGGGTGGGGGCCCAAACTGGACCGGGACCGGGAGGGGCCCCCCCAAAAGCGTGATTGTCACGGGGGGCCGCCAGGTTATGGCAACCCTATTTAAGTATCTGAAGGGGTGTCATATTGAGGATAGAGAAAGCTTGTTTTCTGCTGCTCCAGAGAATGGAACAAGGAGCAATGGATTCACACTACAGGAAAAGAGGTTCCACCTCAACATTAGGAAGAACTTCCTGACACTAAGAGCTATTTGATAGTGCAAAACACTGCTTGAGAGTGTGGTGGAGTCTCCTTCTTTGGAAGTTTTGAAACAGAGGCTGGACGGTCATTTGGGTGTGGTTTGACTGTGCGTTCCTGCATGGCAGGGGATTGGACTGGATGGTCTTGTGGTCTCTTAAGAGAGAAAGTGGGGGCTATCCAGAGCAAGTAAAGGAGCAGAGCAGTGCAACACGTGAACCTTCTTGTTGGGTGAGTCTCTGAAGCATTGGCACTGGGATGGAAGAAGGGGGTGGGATTCTTTGGCCATCTGTGATTGTGAGTTCCTGCATGGCAGGGGGTTGGGCTGGGTTGCCTTTGTGGTTTCTTCCAACTTTAGGTTTCATAGAATCACAGAGTTGAAAGAGACCACAGGGGCATCCACTCCAACCCCCTGCCATGCAAGACTATGCAGACTGTATCCACATTACTGCACTACCCTCTTACAGTGCTGCTATCCCACTTTTCCAGCTCTGGCTGCATTCTGAGGTTTGTAGTTCAGTGAGGTCTAAGAGCTCTCTCGCTGAGAATTCTAAATGCCCCTTGCTTCCCTAAACTTCAAACCCCAGAATACAGCCAGAGCAGTTAAGTGGAATAGCAGCTATAAGAGCGCAGTGTGGTAATGTGGTATGATTCTAAGATCTGGAACTGCCTTCCCAGGGAGGCCAGAATGGCTCCCTCCTTGTTGGTCCTCCACCGGCAGGCTAAGATTGAATATTTGTAGAGGACCGGCTTGGGATGTTTGTTTCATTTTAAAACGTGTTGTACAGTTTTATCCTTTTAAAATGTATTTTATTCTTTTAATAACAATCTGTTTTAACATTGTAATAATTTAATTCCTTTTTTTAATGCACCCCTTTTCTACGTTTTTAATTGTACTCTCGTCCCTCCGCATTCGCTGGGGTTAGAGGCACAGGATCCCCGTGAATGTGGAAATATCGCAGATAGCAAAAACACTATGCTTTTTTACCTGAAAGAACACCTTGCTAGGAATTTCTAGGACCTCCAGTGCAACTCTGTGGTCAACATCTGCCAGACATTGACCATAGAATTGTGTTGGAAGAGCTACAGATGCCTAGTGGAGTGTTCTCTCTGGAATCTCTGGGTTCTCCCACCTGATTTCCCATAGATATGAATTATTACAAAGAATACTTCAAATGTCCATCTTCTTTCCACTGATTGTTTTAATGGTATTTTATTATGGTATTGTGTTAGGAGGGAGGGAATAATGAGATGTATTTTATAATGTATGATATATTTTATTGCTGTTGTAAGCCGCCTCGATCCTGTAAGAGAGGCGGGATAAAAATAATTTTTTTTTATTAAGTCTATGGTCAATATCAGGCATTGACCACAGATTTGTGCTGGAGGAGCTACAGATGCCTAGTGGAGTGTTCTAAGGATCTCTCTAGAAATCTCTAGGTCCTTCGAAATTGACCATAAAATTGCGTTGGAAGAGCTACAAATGCCTCGCAGAGTGTTCTCTCTAGGAATCTCCAGCTCCTTCAGTGCGACGTCTGGTTAAAGCTGACCATAGAGTTACGCTGGAGGACCTAGAGAGGACTTATTAATAAAAGTCCGTGAATAATCAAATCTGCAAACGTCGGAGCCGCAAAGATGGAGGTACGAGTGCGTCGTTCTTTTAATATTGCGAACTGAGTCCCGGTTCTGGGGAAAGAGCAGGATACATTTATTATTTAATTGTAATGGTTTGCATTTTAATATATTTTAATTTATAACTGTTTCAATCCTTAAAATTGTTGAATTTTTTAAAAAAATTATATATTTGTGCATTTTGATATTTTGTATTGTTTTTAAATTGTACTGTTTTATATTTGTTTGCAGCCTTGAGTCCCCTGTATTTGGAGAAAGGTGGGATATAAGAAAAGGAAATCATCATCATCATCATCATCATCATCATCATCATCATCATCATCATCATCATCATCTTCTCCTTTCCTCCCTCTTCCTCTTTGCTGGGTTGCCTTTGCCAGGGAGGAACTAAAGTGAGGAGGGCCCTTGTTTCCTGGGGAAGGATTGAGAGGAGGGAACCAGGAAGCCAGGAGGGAAAGGCTTGAATGAGAGCCTGGCAGCGGCGTGGCAACTTGAGAAAGAAACCTTGGAGGGCTTCTTCTCCCCCTCCATCTTCCCTTCCTTTGGCCTGGGTTCAGAGGAGGGCTGGGGGAGCAGAAAGGGGCCTAGCTGCTGGACCAGAAGGAGGAGGAGGACATTGTTGCTTAGAGACCCCAATGAAAGGTCTGCCGCTGAAGCTTATTCTCTTTATGCAGCCAGCCTTTCCTATGGACTCCTGCTTGGTTGTTGTTGCTGTTTCTTTTTGCAAGCTCAACAACAGCCTTGTTAGGTAGTCCAGGCTGAGAGAAGGTCCCTGTCTCAAGGTCTTGCTGCACTGTGTGTGTGTGTGTATATATCTCAATCACTAAGTACAAATACCAAACACCAATATGATACTACTATACACACACACACACACACACACACACTCTCACACACATATTATGCTATTGCAAAACACATGAATGGTGAATAGACAGTCTGTTGTTGAATTATACATGTGTTTTTGTAACAGCATGACAAAATGTTGGGGTTTTTTTGTGGTATCATATTGGTGTTTGGTATTTGTACTTAGTGACCTGTAGTGCAGCAACACTTAGGGTCCCCCCCCCTTTCTCCCTTTGGCCTGGACTAGTTTCAGGAGAAGCCTTCTGTTGTGTCAGGTGCCCTGTCTTAAGGTCGCCATTGCCATCCTCTGAGGCTGAGAATGTGGTTTGTTATACAGTTACGAACACATCGCAGAAATAATCCAGTTTGAGACTGCTTTAACTGCCCTGGCTCAATGCTAGGGAATTCTAGCATTGAGACTTATTCTAGCCTTCTCTGTGAGATTGCTCTGGTGCCACAGTGAACTACAGTTCCTAGGATTCCCTCGCACCGAGCCAGGGCAGCTAAAGCATTCTCAATCTGGATTGTTTCTGCAGTGTGTTTTGGGTACCTTAGTGTGACCATCTGGAATACAAAAGGTTTCCTCGCCTTAGTTTAAAGCACTGGTCCCCAAACTGTGTCCTTTAAGAGATTTTGGACTTCAGCTCCCAGAAGCCTCAGTCACATTTGTCAGTAGTCTGGGATTCTGGGAGATGAAGTCCAAAAGCTCTTAAAGAGCACAGTTTGGTGACCACTGGTTTAAAGGGATCTCTGCATCCTTCCTTGAGCCACAAAGATCAATGGGGGCTGCACCCACATCGCAAGAATAATCCGGTTTTATACCATTTTAACTGCCGTGGCTCCATGCTGTAGAGTTTTGGGAATTGTAGTTTGTTAGGCTGCCAGAGCTCCCTGACAGAGAAGGCTAAATGTCTCACAAAGTTATGTTTCCCAGAATTTCATATCACTGAGCCATGGCAGTTAAAGTGGTGTCAAACTGGATTATTTCTGCAATATGGTGCAGCTCCCATTGAGTTTTGTGGCTGAGGGAGGATGCAGAGTTCCCTTTAAACCAGGTTGAGGAAATATTTTGGCTCTTCATGGCTTTATGTGCATTGCAGAAGTAATCCAGTTTGGCACCACTTTAACTGCCATGGCTCAATGCTGTGGAATTTTAGGAACTGTAATTTGTTGTGGCACCAGACCTTTCTGACAGGGAATGCTGAATGTTTTGCAAAACTAAAAATCCCAGCATTCCATAGCACTGAGCTTTTGAGGTTGAAGTGATGTCAACCTGGATTATTTCTGCAATCTGGATGCAACCCCCATGGCACTTTGTGGCTCAAGAATGATGCAGAGTTCTCCTGAGGAACTTTCAGGTTGAGGAAAACTTTGACGCTCCAAATGATTTCGACTTCAGCTCCCAGAAGCCCCTGGCCATGATTTGTAGCCCCAAACACTTTTGTTGTTGTGTGCCTTCAGGTTGTTTCTGACTTCAAGTTGTTTCTGGCAGAAAAGGCGACCCTGTCACAGGATTTTCTTGGCAGGTTTCTTCAGAGGGGGCTTGCCACTGCCATCCTCGGAGGTTGAGAGCATGTGAATTGCCCAAGTCACTCAATGGGCTTCTGTGGCTAAAGTTCTCCATCTGTGCTTTAAACATTTCTCAGTGTTAGGGAAGGATGCATCTGAAGAATTAGGCTCAAGTCTACGAAAGCGCATGCTACCAACTTCTGTTTTTCGGTTAGTCTCAAAGGTGCTGCAAGATCCCTTTGGATAGGGAAGGATGTAGTGAACGGTGCTTTGAAAAGACAGGAGAGAACTCACTGGTGCAATGAGAGGGAGTTCAGAGGCTCACTTTGTATGTGTAAATTGGAAAAACTGGTTTGTGAAATGATGAATATTTTAGCACTTGGAGTCACAGACGGCTACATACCAGTGTTGAGGAGCTGTTTAGGTAAAGCACACATACTTAATTATTTAATTCAGCCCTCTGAGGGGTGTGTGTGTGTGCGTGGGGGGGGGGGGGATGAGGAAAATTATTTTGTAAATTATTCAGATAAAAT
This sequence comes from Sceloporus undulatus, assembly GCF_019175285.1. Lineage (NCBI taxonomy): Eukaryota > Metazoa > Chordata > Lepidosauria > Squamata > Phrynosomatidae > Sceloporus > Sceloporus undulatus. The sequence continues at coordinate 24,678,663 of NC_056526.1, read as the reverse complement.
TGCCAACTGAGCTGAACTGCCTTTTATTGATTTGTTTGGGATCTCACTTTCTTGGCTGTTAGCTGGGGGCAGGGGAGTTCATAAAACTATAGTGCATCAGAAGGAAAGGGGATAGTAATGGATGGTCCATTCATGTAGCATTTAAGATGGGCAAAAGGACTTTGCTGTTTTAGACAGGAGGTTTGTTCACTTGCCTTCTTAGGGAAGCAGCTTCCTGCAGGAAGAAAATTAGCATAGCAAGGATTAGGCTGAGTTAGAATTTTCCTACATGATATACAAGGTTGTGCAAGTGAGTGTGCATGAAAAATTTTCAAATGTTCTTTTTCTGCCAGTAGAATAATTTTGGAATGATTGCAGTGAATTGGTTTTTATGTTCTATCACTTTAAAGTGTGGGTGAATCAGATTTGTATTTGAATTTAAAGCATGATAGTATGTGCTGGATGTGCAGACCAAATTTTATTGCTCTATGGTAATACTGAACATTGAATAACAAACAGGAAACGAAGGATATCTAACTTAAACCTAGGAGGCACTTTTCTTGGGCTATAATTTTTCCTACCTTCATTTTACAAACAGAAGAGATGTAGTTGGCAAATTAATGTTACAGCCATTTTTTTCTCTCTGTATGAATGTTAATCTTTATTATTTATAGTTTGCTACACAGCTGTTTCTTCTGTTTCTTCTCATCAGAGTCCTGGTAAGGCAAGAGCTGTGGAATAAAACATAAATATGGCCAAGGTGATAAAATTGTTTCAGACCCTCAGAAATCACTGGAAGAAGACTACTGTTGGGGCCTGCCTGTTCACCTGGGGCGGAAACTGGCTATATGGAAAACATTGGTAATCAATCCTTATTTTCCAGAATATTATTGGAATTGGAAATGGTTTTACTTTTGATTCAGTTAGTCTCATGTCAGACTAGTACATATAAAACTTTGTTTTGTTGTTGTTAACTGCCTTTAAATCAACCTCAACTTATGGTAACCCTGTGAATGAGACATCTCCAAGCCCTGCTATCCTGTACCTACTCTGCTCTTGTCCTGTAGGCTCAGGTCCGTGGTCTCCCTGAGTCTATTGTCTGGCATATGATCTTCCTCTCTTTCTACTGCCCTCTACCTTCCCCAGCATCACTGTCTTTTCTAATGCCATTCCTTCTCATGATGTGGCCAAAGTAAGACAGCCTCAGTTTAGTCATCTTGGCTTCCTGGATGAGTTCTGGCTTGATTTCTTCTAGGACCCAGTTGTTTGGTTTTTTGGCCATTCATAGTAACCTCAGCACTCTTAGAATCATAGAACCGTAGAGTTGGAAGAGACCACAAGGGCCATCCAGTCCAACCCCCTGCCATGCAGGAAATCTCAGTCAGAGCATCTCCGATAGATGGCCAACCAGCCTCTGCTTAAAGACCTCAAGATACCTTGAAGACACCCCATCCTCAACTGCTCTGCTCAGGTCCTGCGGTCCCAGGCCCATGTTCTCTTTGATTGAGCCTATGTATCTGGTATGCATCCAGCACCACATCTCAAATGAATTTATTTTCTTCCTATCTGCTTTCGTCACTGTCCAGCTCTTACGTCCATACATGGTGACAGGGAATACAATGGCTTGGACTATTCTAACTTTAGTTTTCAGCTGTATATCTTTACACTTTAAGATTTTGTGTAGTTCTTTCATAGGTGCCCTTCCCATTCCTAATCTTCTTCTGATTTCTTGACTGCAGTCTCTGTTCTGATCAATGTTTGATCAAAAGTAAATGGGAAATCTTTAACTATTTTGATTTCTTTATTTCTAGGTTGAATTTATATAAATCCCCCATGGTCATTACATGTAAAACTAGTAATATGTAAAACATGTGGATGTTTCCTGACAGTTTTTGCTTTACAATTTCCACGAAAGGCTAAATTTAATTAGAGAAGTGACACAGAGAGAGGTGCGCTGCTAAACTGTTTTTCTCCTCAAGGTTATAAAACATACATGTACATAAGAAATGTACATAAGAAATAAGAACTGGAGATAATTTTGACTCAAGAATATATTAAATCTCTCTCCTGGTAGAGGCACACCTTCTCCATTAAAATTATAAACCCCTTATAGCTATAATACAGTACAAACATTAGCTGTTGGGAGACTGGTTGCTGCCGCACTGCAGAATTAATGCAGTTTGACACTACTTTAACAGTCATGGTTCAATGCTTAGGAATTCTGGAATTTGTAGTTCATTGTGGCACCAGAGTTCTACAACACAGGTGTAATCTCCACTACAGAAGTAATGCAATTTGACACTGTTTTAACTGCCATGGATCAATGCTATGGAATTAGGATATTTGTAGGTTGTTGTGTCACTAGAGCTTTGACAGAGAAGGCTAAATTCTCACCAAACTACAAATATTAGAATTCCATAACATTGAGCCATGACGCTTAAAGTGGTGTCAGACCACATTAATTCTGTAATGTAAATGCAGCCCCTGTATGTTTGAATGTGTGTAAATCTGAAAATTAGTCTGTGAAATCAGGAATATTTTAGCACTTGGACCTGCAGAAGGCTACATGCTGGTTTTGTGGGTCTAGAAGAGAAACAAGTTTAGATAAAACATACACAGTTATTTCATTTCACACCTCTGGTGAATGAAGCAAATTATTACATAAATTATTCCTGTAAAATTGCTGGTGTATTTTAGAGTAAATGAAATGGCAGTAACTGTTTTGATAGGTTTTAGGGCACAGTTGTATGATTTTTCTCTTTCAATTTGGATGTTTAATAGTATAACTCCAACTGCAAATTTTGGTCTGTGTCTTGATTTCAGAGTGTTTAAATAACTTAGCAATATGCACTTTGACTTATTTTTCCACTAGTAAGGGTCAAATAGACCAGCATAAAATGCAGGCTTGGGAGTGGTGTGGGGGTGTGGCGTACAAATGGCGAACGCCCCGATGCCATCCCCAAGCTGGCGTCACATGTCCCCACTGACCATATAGCAGGCAGCATCATGGCGTATCTGTGGTGCGGCGTTTACATGTGCCATGCCACAGAAACGCCAAAAAACCTGCCGCTGTGACAGAAAGAATGCCTTTTTTCTGCTCCAAAAAGGAGTCACATTTTGCTAATTCTTTTTGGGCCGGAAAAATGCCAGATCGAAGCCATGGCATGTGGTTGCTGCGGCCCCAATCCAGATCTCAAAGGAGTGGCATAGAGCCTCCCTTTTACAGCCATCTGTTTCTGCCCTGAATTAATGAATACAGGTTTAGTTTTAGTTTTGGTTACTTTGGCTTTTGAGGGACAAAGCAAGCCCCGGCTTTTTGACTGTTGCTTGGTTGAGACATCAACTGTTTACACAGTTAATATAGTCTCGGGGACCAGTAAATATAACTGCATTATTTTAAATTATTCCTAGCTTGAGTGCCAATCTTCTCTGTTTTATCTTTTTTTTAAAAAGGAATAGAAACTAATTAAGGTCTCGTATTTCCAGCTTATTTTATGTTAGATTCTTGCCAATCTGGATGGAAGACTTCAGCAAATCTTTTTGATCTGCTTCTCCTGTTTTGTCAGTTTCTTCTCCGTGTGAATGAACATATATATTTTCATTACAATGTATTAATATTTTTAATTCACCTCTTTCCAATGTGTTTGTACCTGTAATAATTTGGCTTGGTTGATTTCAGAGTGTTTCAAAATTTGACAGTTGAATTCAGTCCACAAACCATATTGGTAGCATGAGTTTCTGGTAGGGTTTTAAACACAGGCCTTTAGCCAGGGGTTCTCTTAAACCAAGAAGAAAGAGGATGCAGATACAGGAATTTACGTAAAACTGGGCATAATTAAGTCTCTGTACAGAAAAGCAGTAATTTGGGTGAAGGTTTGGTAGGCATTCCTTTTCAAGAAATAATTTGGATAGTTACTAGTTAAGATGCCTTGGAGATTGTTCACTTAAAGAAAAAAGTGAAAACTGAAAAGTTTCTGTTAGGAAAAAGAAGGGCTATTCATTTAAAACTGAACCAAAGAAAAGCTCATGACTGGAAACTGAATTTCGACTGAGGCTGCCTAATCCAGGTTGACACTACTTTAACTCAATGCTATGGAATTCTGGGATTTGTACTTTGTTGTGACACCATAGCTCTCTCAATATCTCACTGAACTACAATTCCCAGAATTTTATGGCATTGAGCCATGGCATTTAAAGCAGTGTCAACCTGGATTATTTCGTGTGGATGCCTCCCAAGATGGTAATAAGATGCTGTGAGAGTTTGGGTGGGGATTGCAGAAGTAAACAAAAGAGAGATGAAGGAACCAGTAATGCCTGCTCTGGGCATTTAAAATCAAAATGTTCTCTAAACTTTAGATTTTGATTCTCAAGTGTAATGACTTGGCAGACATCCATTCAGTATTCTGCCTTTTGAGCCCTGGGGCATGATATCTCATTCTGTGATAGCCTTTGTCATGGTTTCCCGATTACATAGTATAATGAAAATATATTTCTTTGAGAACTGTTGAGAGAATTCTTAGCTTATTAGCCAGGAAGAGGGAAGCTCTGTTTCCTACATGGTATCATGAAATTAAGGATTGTGCCACAGGCTGATGTTTTCAGTGTTGTTGAAACACAGCAGAGCACTGTTGTTGCTATAAGCAGCATGCTCTTGTTTTCTAGGTCAGCGATTTCAGAAACATCTCTAGAACTGTGAGATGAAACATGCTTCTTTGAGTATCCATTAGAAAAGGGGTAGAAATTGTGCAGTCTGGGAGCTACAGACAGCCTGCTAAAGATCCTTTGGGCACTCTGAAACCCCATCCCATAGGTGTAAATGTTCTTTTGGACCAAAACAAGAGAATCTAAAACATTGGAGAGTTATCTACCCCAGAGTTGTCCAGGTGTGATTCTCCATCATGAGGCTATTTCATTATTTCTCTCCATCTTTTCAGGGACTAAAACCCCACTTTTCTCTCAAGACTGGAAGTAACTCAAATTTTAACAAGAATAAAGGGCAAGATTTTTCTCTTTGTGCAATATGAACATTGTAAAAGGGTGTAAAAAGCTTTCCCTAGCAAACAGCAAATCAGTTCATGACTTGGAGTCATATCCTCTTTTCCAGTAAAGATTTCATCCGTCAGGAAATTGAGATACTTCTAAGCATGTAAATTCATCCTGAAATATATTTATCGCATTCTTGTTGTTAAAAATGATTTGTTTGAATGGAAAGCTAAAGCAAAATTATATCATATGTAACTTTTGAATGTATTTATTTTGTTCTGTCATGACATAATCTGTGGATCAAGTTAGAAAACGTTATTATATTTGTGTTGCTATTATTAATTTGATGATTATATTCAGACCAAAATCTAGTTTTACTTTGATGCCATTAGTGACTTGCCTTTTGACTTTCATATGTTACTACCTTGATATCCAGTGGTGTAGTGTTAGATTTTGGTGTGTAGATGCTCGAATCCAGTGGTGAAGTATTACATTTTGATGTGTAGGTGGTCTCTGTGACAATCCCAACAGCCACACTCCCAGAGAGAGTCCAAAAATGCAACTGGTAGCAGCGATCTATATCAGCAAACCAACTCTAGCAATTTTTAACCCTGTTAGGAGCAGGTCTTTTGTAAAACCACTAGGTCTTGGCTGCCCATTCAAGAAAGCATTGCTTCAAAACCAGTTCTTCACATCTGCCCATTCAAGACCAAATACTTCACATTACAACAGGGATATATTCCCAGCAATATATTGTTATTTGGTGTGGGGGGGGGGGGGGGGGGGGAACACAGGAGTTATGAGGATTTCAGGAAACAGGGACATCTGAACAGGTTGGCTAATGGCATCGTTCTTGCAAGTGAAAATGCTCTGCAAGTTAGCTCTAGCTCCACTATGTTGCTTCATGATAGGTATTCAAGTAAATAAATGTAGAAACTTTCACTAGAGAAGGTTAAGGGGTGATATGATAGCCCTGTTTAAATACTTGAAGGGATGTCATATTGAGGAGGGAGCAAGCTTGTTTTCTGCTGCTCCGGAGGATAGGACCCAGAACAATGGATGCAAGCTACAGGAAAAGAGATTCCACCTCAACATTAGGAAGAATTTCCTGACAGTCAGGGCTGTTTGATAGTGGAACACACTCCCTTGGAGTGTAGTGGAGTCTCTTTCCTTAGAGGTCTTTAAACAGAGGCTGGATGGCCATCTGTTGGGGATGCTTTGATCTATATTTCCTGCATGGCAGGGAGTTGGACTGGATGGCCCTTGCTGTCTCTTCCAACTCTATGATTCTGTGATTCCATAAACAACATTGGGGATGATTAATTAAAAAGACTATCTGCGCACTGCCTTACAAGTGAATTTTGATTGCTGCTGACATTGGAAGCTAAATTACTATGCTTGAGGCACTCTTGACCAGCCTCTTATGGTACCCTTTTATAACAGATTAAAGGTTCTATAAAATCTTGTCCCTCTATTTCTGACATAGTTGGAGTTTCTAATGCAAAGGGTGCTGCTTTTCCTTGCAATTGCTTTAGAATTAGCCTTTGACTCCCTGGAATTATCTGTCGTAGGCATTGCTCATTCATTTGCTGTTGAAGGAGGACTTTGACAGGGAAAGGGGGAGAGCAAAAGCTTTCTTTAATTAGACCTTATTTATTCTTGAATAGCACAATCTAGGGACTGGCTTGTAGTATTCAAAGATTAATTCCCTTAGAGCAGAATTGAAGGCTACTGTGTTTTCTTCCAGAAGCTATAGAGTTGCTACACATGTTATGACACCTGTGTGTTTTTCTCCACAAGACAAATAGAAGCTTTGATGGGGTGGGAGCAGAGTTGGCAACAAGCCTCGAAGATATTCCCCGGAATGTTTTACCAAAATCCCTGGAATTCCCCAATATTGCCCGGAATATTCAGTCAAAATCCACGGAAAGTCCCCGTAATGTTAATATGGCAGATCTTTTGCAAATAAACATAAACATAATTGAATAAAAAATAATTGTAACTTATTTCAACTCTCAAAATTACCATTGAGCCAACCAAAGAATATTTCAGTCCTTCTAATGCTTTTAAGATATTTCTTTTGGCATGAAGGGGGTCCAGGAAGCTTTGTGCCAAACAGAAACGTGTTAGGCTGCAACCACACTGCAGAAATAATCCATCTTGACACCCCGTTAACTGCCCTGGCTCAGTGCTATGGAATCCTGGGAATTCTAGTTTTATGAGCCATTTAACCTTCTCTATCAGCAAACTCTGGTGCGACAACAAACTACAATTCCCAGGATTTCATAGCACTGGGCCATGGCAGTTAAAGCAGTGTCAAACTGGTTCATTTTGGCATTGCAGATACTGCCAAAGTGGCACCAAACTGCATGATTTCTACAATGCAGATGTGCTCTTAGGCTGCATCCACACTGCAGAAATAATCCAGTGTGACACCGCTTTAACAGCCATGGCCCCATGCTATGGAATCCTTGGATTTCTAGTTTCTTGGGGTACCAGAGCTCCCTGACAGAGAAGGTTAACTGCCTTACAAAACAATTCCCAGGACACCTTAATCTTTCTTTCGGTGAATCTCAAAGGTGCTATAAGACCTCTCAACATCATCATCATCATCATCATCATCATCATCATCATCATCATCATATCCAAATGCTCCTGAGGAAGTGGACTTAAGTCGATTATTATTATTATTATTATTATTATTTCCAAATGCATCTGAGGAAGTTGACTTAGGTATAGGAAATCTCATGCTGCCAGCCCCTTTCTTGCAGGTAGTCTTAAAAGGGCTCCAAGATCTCTCAGAAGGGTGGGCCTGGCCTGGCTGGGGGATGTAGTTCTCTACTAGTAAATTCTTCTACTGTTTGGATGGGCAAATGGATGGATGGGACTACAGTTCCCATCGGCCTCTTGGGCAGGAAGGCATTTTCGGCCTTTTGGGTGGGGGGGAACAATAGGTTGAATTCTTCGGAATTCCCCTGAAATATTTCAGAGACCAGAAATTAAGTTCCCTGGATTCCGGAGAATTCCCCGGGATTGGCAACACTGGGAGGTAAAGGTTCATGGGGATTATTTGTAACCATTCCTCCATGGTCCTGAGGTCTCACATAGTGGTGACTATTCTGGGTAAACAATGCAGAATATTCTCCTGCGTTAGGTGTATTAAAAACTAATTTTTAAAATTGAAATGGATGGCACACTTTGTACCCCAAAAGGTTGGAAGGATGCTTAGTAACCTAGAACAGTGATTCATATGAGTGCAACAATTTAAGCTCTACTCCAGGTGTGTTTTAATTGTTTCTCATGAGTAGTTTGGAAAGGTTAGTTATTTTGAATGGCAGCTCCCAGAATCCCCCAGTCAAAGGTGGCAGAAATATAAAGGAATTGTCTTCAGAGGAACCTGATTAGAAAAGGGTATACTTTCCAGGAGCCTTTAGTTTCAGAATAGCTTGCCTTAGTGCAGGTACAAGTGAAGGGTAGATCTGAGGTCATTTGAATTTAAATTAGCCCCATGCATAAGGTAAATCTCACAACCAAGTATCGGTGCTTAACTTCATTAAATTGTATGCTTCATCTGCTTTCAAACCATGCCCTCCTTGACTCTCAGTTGTTTGAGAATAGCTGCATTGAAAAACAAATTCTCTTCTTTGGCCAGTCTTGTGCTAATTGCTTCTCTTGGCATTAGTCCTTTTCATTTCAAAAACAGGAAGCTTAATTGGTTGCCTCTGATCAGGTCTTTGTGTAGCTCAGCTGGAGAGTTTGAGAGCTTTGTGTTGAAATCTCTGATTTGTAATAAACTGGGAATGGATTTGTACTTATATAAGGAGGTTGTCCCCTGGCTTGTGGGAGGCTAAAGGTAATTGGATCCATTTCTACACCATTCTTATGCACAGGTTTGAGTTAAAAATAAAATTCCACAAACCCAAAGCAGACTTGCCTTAGTTCCCAATTTGGGGGTGATGGAGTTAGAGAACCTGTTCTGAAGCTATTCTAATATCACAGTAAGACTGAATAGCAATTTCCTAATTCTTCGAAAAAATAAAACAAAATTGGGAAGCTATTCTTCAACTTGAGCCAAGTCCAAAAAGAAGGGAGCAAGA